>NC_091830.1:51937125-52237125 GCF_038994185.2 Dermacentor albipictus
GGTCCACCTCGGGTGGGCGCAGCTCCTCGAAGTCCGGGTCCTCCTCTTCTTCCTCCTCTCCTCCGGAGGCGAGGGCGTCCTGTGACGTCGCCTCGGCCATCTTTTTCTTCTTCCTCTTACTCCCTCCCCGGCGCTGCTTGCCGAGGACGCTCCTGTGCCAAGAACGTAAGAGAGAGAGAGGGTGGTTGAACTATACGTGAGCAGTACAGGCCTAGACTGCTGTGCCAGTACCTGCTAGATCAAGTTATTACCTATCCGGTGATCTAGGGCCTAGAACAGGTCATTAGGAGGCGTCGGCTGTGCACGCGTTTGCTACTTAGAAAAATGTTACTTGCAGGTTTCTTGTTCAAGATGCCTGGAGTTCAGACACGACATTTCTTGCTTTCAATCTTTTTTTTTAAGCCCTAAATGAAGCCTCTCGAAATGAAAAACCCCAAAAGAAGAGAAAGGAAGAAAAAGAAGCACTGACGAGCAGCATGACACGTTGGCAAATCTACAAAAAGTTTTTCCTACGAACAAGTTCCGGGTAAGCTTCCCAGGATGTGTATGGGTGAGTGATCCATTGGAATGAAATTGGAAATGCCGGCCACTATTTTGTCACCGGCTTCTCAACAAACAAAAAACCATTCTCCAATGATCAAAGGACGATAACACATAGGTGGTATGAAAGAACGTTCAGGCAATAAGGCCCATTTCGTAAACACAACATAACAGTCAATAATAATAATAAAAAAGAGCAGTAGTAACAGCACACTCTGCAATAAGTACACAAGGACATACTAAGTGTTAATACTGAGATACAATGTTACTTTCAGTAAAGAAGGTTAATAAAGCTCTCAGAGCTGATCGCTCTAAAGACGCGTTATCCAATGGCCGAAGCACCTCTTGTATGCCGAAAGCCCAATCATCAGAGGTCTTGATTACTGCCTTCCTAGGGCATTGTTGCAGTTCAAACTTAGGACAGCTTAATGGAACGTTAGTAGAAAGGCACAGGTGGACGACGTGTACGATACAAAGAGTTATCTGTACACGCCCCCTCCAACCTGCACGTGTCGTGACGTCATCGTGCAGAAGATGGTCACGTGGGACCGGAATACCGTGAAGGTTTAAAGGTGTTCTTTAATTCCTCAAATTTTTCCTATAAACTGAATTTTAATTTCAAATGGCAATTATGAGTAAAATTGAAGCAAAAATTAATTTATTGTATAAATTTATTTTTTCATTAGGACACAATCTAATTATGTATATGAATATAATAAGTATTCCTCGTAAAATTATTAATACTATAAGGAGGGAGATTAATGACATTTGAAAAAAAATAAAATGTTAATGCTAACACTAATGTTAATAAAATTAAGAAAACGCCATCATTGAAAAGCGGATACAATGATTATTACAAAATATATTATAAGTAAAAAAATCCAAATTATGAAATTATGTATTAAAACCTAATTAGCTGGCACCCACTCGGTCGGCTGTCGCGCTGGTATACACGGGGCCGTGCAACGGCCTAATGCGCTCCTCACTCGGTATAATAGTGGCCGCTTTAGCTAATGCGGAATAACGCTTAACTTATTAACCCTCCACAGTGCCCCTTAAACGGGATCCGTTATTATTTGAGCTTCGCGCTGTACGCGTTGCGATCGAAGACCTCGTCAAATTGCCTAACGTCAAGGAAACGCACATCAACACCAACACCTCCAGCGCAGTTAGGCAGCTCAAACAGGGAATGTATTTATTTATTTAAAATACTTTCAAGGCCCGAAGGCATTACAGAAAGGTGTACAGCATTACAGTGTTGTTTAATTTGTCAGTAGATTCAAATACTTAACGAGTATTCGCGTGCGAACATCAATGTTCGATGGGTGCAGGAACTCGGTTGTGACCACAAGACCATGACCTTGAGGACCGCAAAGTTCATTCGTTTTTCGTCGCCTGTAATTCCCCCTCTTTCTCTCCCCGCTGATGCCCCCCTCCCCCCCCCCCATTTGCTCTGTTCTTATTGCCGCGAAAAGTTATCAACCAGCGGGAGACGCTTGCCTCGACGTCTACCTGCTGCCTTCCCCACAATACTTCTCGGATACCCGCCGTGGTTGCTCAGTGGCTATGGTGTTGGGCAGCTGAGCCCGAGGTCGCGGGATCGAATCCCGGCCACGGCGGCCGCATTTCGATGTGGGCGAAATGCGAAAACACCCGTGTACTTAGATTTAGGTGCACGTTAAAGAACCCCAGGTGGTCAAAATTTCCGGAGTCCTCCACTACGGCGTGCCTCATAATCAGAGACTGGTTTTGGCACGTAAAACCCCATCATTTTTTTTTAACTTCTCGGATGGAGCAAGTCTCTGTCCGGAGACTTTTGGGCGGAACCGGGCCCTTACAGCAGCCATCGCTTGTACCTGGAGTAAACCATGCGAAGATAACGTCCAATGCATGTTCTGTTCTTGTGTCTGCAACATCTATTTCGGGCATGTCTTGGGACAAAGTCCACGAAAATTTACTTGAGGATGCGAACCTGAGAACTGACCAACTTCAACACTGCGAAAGAAAGAAGGCTCATGGACGATACATTTCGTAGTTCTCTTTTGCAGTACATGCATGCATGAAACGGCCCTATGTTTACATGCAATTTCGTGCCTACATTACACCCCGTGGCAATTCAGGCGAAAAAAAAAACAAAAAAAAAAGCCGACGCACGGGTCGCATGCCTCCCGCGCACTACTTTTTGCATGGCCGCGTGCGCACCTTATTCGGTTCCCACTATTCTCTGGATACACCAAAAAGGGTGTAAAGGTGGGAGCTATGGATCAGTTTACGCCTTTATTCACGTTTAAGGGTGTAAATTATTTTACAGTGTACCGCGTGCAATTAGGTACGAACAACCGCATCCAAATCAAGACGATCTTGAAGCAAAAAAAAACATAGTATGTTGAATGTACAGTCAACAGCAATAGTTTACGGGATCCGGTTTCCCCTTCAAATGTGAATATTGCACTGCTAAGGCATGACACTTCCTATTTAATGAATCACTGTGTAGGTGGCGAAGGCTACAACCTGCTGGAACATTTAATTCGAGGCTGTGTGACCACGCTTCGCGAGGATTCAGCTTCTCGGCAGATCCTGCGTCCCGCAAACTTTTGCGGTTGACTCTACGTTCATCCGCGAGTACGACAACTGCGTTACTTCTTGGAAGCAGCGCAAGCCGCATGTAGCTCACGCACAGCTGGTCGGTATGCAAATGTGGAAACAGGTGAAATGTCGCCACTCGCGTCGACAACGATTGTAAACGTGAAGAGGTATACGCAAGCGCCCGTGCGAAACAATAAGTACAACTATCTCGGATTACGCACTGGAGCCAGGTTGAAATAGTATTGCGAACGTTGCCGAGAGAAGATGGCGGGCATTCACTGCGATCTCGGAGGCAACGCGGTTTAAGGCCGCCTTCGCGATGCACGACTGTTCTCGTCGAGGAAGGAAATAGAACACGGCTATCATTCGAGCTGCTGATTTGAGCTGCCAGTTTCCCATTAACTAACGGGAGACTAGACGGAAGTTAATGAGGTTACACAGCGAGGCCAACCACGATGCCACAAACTCCGAAATATAGTTATGCTTGCTGAGCGCTTTCTAGGCTTGTTTTCCTCACACACGATTGAAGAGAACTGGACATTCTTCAAGCACAAGCTATCTCAATCAATAAATAAAATATTTGCATTTTTTCAGGTGATAGTGACAAAACACCATAACATCGAGTCGTGGTGTGAGCAAAAACTGCGGCGTCTTAACAATAAAAAGAATCGACTTTACCGAAATTCCGCTGAAAACCGTCTTTCAGAATCCTGGCTCAAGTATGCAAAGTCTAATAATTGGAATACCAATAATTGTTAAGATATACGCGCTGTAACTTCTTTTTAACCACGACGTGTCATCCATGCTTCAAATAAACTCGCTCAAAGTTCTGGCGACTAATTAATTAATCCGCACAGGCATCCCGATGTCATACTCAACGATAACGGCAGCATAATAATCTCGGAGTCTGACTGCGCGGATTATCTGAATACTGCTATCACATCAGTCTTGACGCCGGAGGACACTATTTCATTTCCTGATATTTGCTTCTTTTTTTTTGCAAGAATTTCTATGACAGCGGTAATTATTAGACAGAACGTCGTGCTCCATTTGCTGCATAAACTTAAGGTTTTTACTGCTTCTCATGACATTTGATTTAATAACAAGATGAAAGAAAGTGTCGTCTACCCTTGCTTCTCTCCTATCCGCTCTTCATTCACAATCATTATCAACTAATACTGTTCCCCGTGACCGGCGTGTTGTCAAAGTAATAGCGATTTTTAAGCCTGGTGATCATTGTTCTCCGCTTAACTATAGGCCAATATATTTAACTAGTCTCATATGAAAGTTTATGGAACATGTAATACTGTAATCTAATCCCGGCCACGGCGGCCGATTTTCGATGGGGGCGAAATGCAAGAACACCCGTGGTACTTTGATTTAGTTGCCCGTTAAAGAACCCCAGGTGGCCAAAATTATGGCCAAAGAGCGCCAGGCCAGTGCTAACGAGTCCGCCGTGACGGCGTGTGATATCGTGGTTTTGGCACGTAAGACCCCAGAATTTCTCGCTTCTTTCTGGTGTCCTTCTCCGTAACGCGCTACATAGTCAGTGACGATGCTCGGCAACAGCATTTTTCCGTTGCCCTGTGTTCCTCTTAACTTTCTCTTCAGCTTCCTCTTAACTTCACTCTTAATTAAGCTTAACTTAACTCTTAATTAAGCTTAACTTAACTCTTAATTAAGCTTAACTTAACTGTTAACTTAAGCTTCCTGTTAACGAAAAGTTTAGGACCAATCCGCGGTGAAATGCATAGCTGTTACAGTTGCCAAAGTGACTTATTTTTTTTTTTTTGCAATGATATGTTGGTATGGACGTGCATATAGAAAAATCTTCACCGAAACGAAGACCACCTGAATTTCACAGGCATTCTGCTGAAAGTATTGCACCCGTATTTCTCGAGAGTCGTTTCATTGTCGCCCATACAACACACGCCACTTAAAGCAGTTAAGAAGTTGGCTGTATGTTGTAAGTCCACCAAGATGTGATTAGCACACACCCTCATGACTGTCGCCGGGAACTGTTTGTTTCAAAAGAAGAAAACGAGGGAAAAAAACGCTTCTTCACTTCCGCTGCAGCCCGCACAGTCGCGAATAGACAACAATCCTACCAGTTCCACATGCTAGCTTATTGGCACAGTTTGTGAACATCCGTCCGTCCGTCCGTCCGTCCGTCCGTCCGTCCGTCCGTCCGTCCATCCATCCATCCATCTATCCATCTATCTCACACACACAAACACACACACAGACGCACACTTTTTTTTTCTGAAAGAAAAACCACCAGCGGAACGGCCGACTTCATGCACCAGCTGCGGCCACTTTCCCGCAGAGCGACCGAGCACTGCGGCGAAAACAGTTCACAAACCGCAAAACCTTTGCGCGCGCGCGCGCGCACGCACACACACACACACACACACACACACACACACACACACACACACACACACACACACACACACACACGCACACGCACGCACGCACGCACGCACGCACGCACGCACGCACGCACGCACGCACGCACACACACACACACACACACACACACACACACAAGTAAAAAATAAATAAATAAAGAGTGTACACTAGGAAAGCCATGCCGCAGGCTCTGACACTGGCTCCCGCCAGACTGGCAGCGAGCTCCCCACCGCCCTTCTTCTATCACAATAAAGCGACGGCCCGGCAATGACCCCCAGCCAGGCTCGTCGCCGCCCGTTTCGAAGCTCGCGGCCACCGCTTCACGAAGCATGGCGAGAATTGACGGCCCGACCCTTCCCAATTTGCTGCGAGCAGAAGGGGAAAAAAGAATGAATATACAAGCGAATACGCGCAGAGTGTTATAATGACCGCGCGGACGAAAATGCGCAATGTGACTTCCTATAGCGTTCGCTTCTCTCTCATCGTGGGTGCCACGCGCTCGAAGGTTGCGGGCCCACTGCGAACGCAATTTTGGGGCTCATGGGGCAGTGCTCCTTGCAGTGTAACCGTTAACGCTGCCGGACTGCGAAACGGCGGAAGCGCTGCTCGAAATCGTCGAGCCTATGCGCCGACGAGCGACGCCAGCTTTCCAAGAGGCAAAGACGTATACACTTACGGTACCCCACAGTGCACGAGGGTTGCAATGTGGGCTTGTTGGCAATGCATCTTCAAGGGGTGTACGTTAGCGCGATTAAAAGACGGGACAAAAGAAGACACGCAGGGACACACACAGCGCTAAGTTGTCTGTCAGCGCACGTAAAGCTTTAATTCTCAAGTTCTCCCGTAAAAAGAAAAAAGACATTGAATATATATATATATATATATATATATATATATATATATATATATATATATATATATATATATATATATTATCCTAGCGGAATTATTGCATATTGCATACGGCTTCGAAGAGAGAAAAAAATAGGGGTATGCGAATATTTGAAATTTCGAATGCGGATCGAACAGTCCCTGCTGTTCGATTCCTATTCGATTCGTGACTTCGGTATTCAAAGCTGTCGTACATTCCTCTCTGTTCAAACGCTACGAGGGAGTCTCGAGGAAGACATAACGATGTTTCGGATGACACTGTTTCGGATGACTGTGCTGCAGGAGAGCTGCGGCTTTTAGGCAGGGGCACCGGTTCCTGAACGCATACGCACAGGCCAGACAATGCCCGCTCGAAAAATTCAGGGGGACACCAAAGCATTTCTTAGGATAGACATTTTTAAAGCGCAAGCAAGATACACCACGCACAAAAGGAAGGTCGCACACAGGACAGGCGCTACTTTCAACTGCTTTCAATCGTGTGCGACCCTTCCTTTTTGTGCGTGATGTCTCTTGCTAGCCATTTTGAGATATTTGTCATGAATGCACAAACTAGGCCCGCAGAAAGTTCTTCTAAGCCACATTTCCCAGGAGTTGTAAAACGCGAAATCATTAATGGCCCCTTGAACGCCACCGAGCAGTCCCCTTCGAGTTTTGCGATTAAACCGGTGCGGGTAGCCTGCGGCGTTGGCACCGCAGGTCACGTGCTGCCCGAGCCAACAAGCAGCAGCAGCAGCCTGCGGTGCCAACGCCGCGCAACCACCGGTGTCCTGCGCGACGAGAGAACGAGGGAGCAGCAGCGGCCACCAAGGCCGGGCGGCGCGCGCAGCAGCTAAGGCTAAAGCCCCTTAAACTTCGTAAAGTAGTGCCACGCTTTGAAGAATGCCGCCTCCTCCTCGCGCGCTCTGGCCGAGGCCGACGCCGCGTCGCTATTGGATTAATAGCATCACGTGGGCCCTCGCGCCGTGCATCAGCGCCATTTTTGCTCGAGGAGCGTCTACGGAGTGGCGAGGAGCGCATGTTGGCGCCGTTGCTACGCTGGAGCAATGTAGGCGTCGCCACGGTCGGGGGGGGCGTGAAAGAGAGGAGAAACGAGGAGGAGTGAAGGCGGAGGAGGAGAGTGACGCTACTTTAGGAAGTTTAAGGGGCGTTAGCTAAGGCCAGTGACAGATTATATATATATATATATATATATATATATATATATATATATATATATATATATATATATATATATATATGCGGCGCGCTGATGACGTGGCGTCGAGGCGATGCCCTTTCCCCTCACGCAGCAGCTTGCGCTCATTCCGTTTCGCCTGCTCTGAATTCAGGTGACGTTTCGCCGCTACAGACGCGGCTTTTTCGCTCAATGGGCCATTTGATGCTTTCGCATCAATAATTTTCATTAATTCAACAAGCACGATTCACGTTCGGGCATCCTATATACGAGTTTACTTCAGTTTATTATTCGGCGAGTCTCACCGTGTCTGTATCCCTGTGAAACAATGTGAGGAGCTGTAGCATCAACTGCCTCTTTCTCAGCGAATACAAAGTTGTACACGTGCCCTTGGTAACACGCCTTAGGTTGGTTATGACTGTATTGAATTGTCCTGCGTAATGACTGGCATTGTCATGGTGCCCCGGATGCTAACAGTTTATCGTTTGCAAGCCTCTCAGTTGCCCGGACGTGTAATCCTGAACGGTATAATGTGCACGTACCTTTCTATATCAGGCTGGTTTCCAGTTGCACTATGGGAACTTAGTGCAAACTTCATATTTAATATTGCTTTAGAAATTACACCTTCGATACTCGATTTGGTATTCGGTGGTTTCGTTATTCGAATATTGGTATTCGCTTCCATTCAGAAATTTCACAATTGCAACGCCCCTGGAAAAAAGTATATATGTATACATTTGTGCGGTTCATCTCTTTTAATTACTCGAAATATCAATGAATAAAGACATCTCTATCTGAAAAGACTAGATGTCTTTCCCTCAGCCCACGTGTAAGCTCCGAACGTAATTACCTGAACAAGTCGTATAAGACGGAGCATCAGCTTACGTGCGACACCATCATCTGACACGGCGTCAATAAAATTCGGAGACTTGTAGAACGTCGCACAGCGCACAATGCCGCACAATAGGGCCTCGTTTGCATAACGCGAGATGGCCACCTGTGCTTGGGGCACAGGCCGCAAAATGAATTACACCCGTAGAAATGAATACCAGCGTAAATATGCATCTAACTCCCGCTCGCACATTTTGGGCGTTAATGGCGCAATGTGCGCCAAATTTGCGCCAGTTGCATCGATTTACATACATACAACATTTACATACAAGGTGCAAATTATTTCAGTTTTTAGAGAGCAGTTGACTGCCATCACAGAAAGCGTTATCCGTGCAGCGGTGCCAAGAAGCGAGAATGTAAGCATCCGATTGTGCTAAGGACAGTACTGTTAGTTCGAAGAGGAAATTGCCACGGAGGATTTATATATATATATATATATATATATATATATATATATATATATATATATATATATATATATATATATATATATATATATATATATATATATATATATATATATATATATATATATATACATATATATACATATATGTATATGTATATGTATGTATGTATGTATGTATGTATGTATGTGTGTGTGTGTGTGTGTGTGTGTGTGTGTGTGTGTGTGTGTGTGTGTGTGTGTGTGTGTGTGTGTGTGTACGTCAAGGCAGCTTCAGCTTACGCCGTTGCCTGCTGTTTCTAACGGTCGTCCAAATTGCCCGGCGAATCCTGGGAACAGAGCACGCCCTGGTTCGTCGCATATTTCAGTACATACCGCTAGTCCGACAGAGCAGTCGCCGCCCTCTCTGCTTGCCGCATTCGATGCCCTTTGTTCTGGGCCTCGAGTAATGAGGAAGCACTGTCGCTGTTGCCGAAAGCAACACTCGACGCGGAGCGCCAGCTGATACGATCAGCCGCGCGTTACAATAACATCCGAGCGGCGCAGCGGACAAGCCGACGAACCCAGCGCAGGCGAGCGGAGTGACTATATACATCACGTGGCTCGGATGCTTTTCCCAAGATACCTCCTGTTCCTTTATTAATGTGATTAGCATTCTTTGGAAACTTTCTCTAGTTTGCGGTTTGTATGTATGTATGTATGTATGTATGTATGTATGTATGTATGTATGTATGTATGTATGTATGTATGTATGTATGTATGTATGTATGTATGTATGTATGTATGTATGTATGTATGTATGTATGTATGTATGTATGTATGTATGTATGTATGTATGTATGTATGTATGTGTGTGTGTGTGTGTGTGTGTGTATGTATGTATATATGTACGTACGTACGTACGTACGTATGTATATATGTGCCAAACCTCTTTTACCCTAGCTGGGTGACCGAGTAGTCGGTGGTTAAATAGAGCATCACGCAGTGGTTGAGATGCAATACTGAGCATGCACTGCTCTCCAGTGAGCACGTTTCACGGCAACTTGGGCCAGCGGGTATCTGCTGATTTTCAATACACATCTTTGACGCCAACCTGGGTGATTCGGCATGTGGCACTGGGTATGCGCCACTCTTCAATGAACATGTTTCACGCCAGCTTGGGTTAACGGGTATGTCTTTTTCTTTTCTTTATTGAAATGAAAATAAAAGAAAGATACGTAGTCAGCTTATAATGGTAACGGCTACTTTTCGCATAGCGGAAACAACAATATAAAATATATGTGTAAGAAAATGAAAAGAAACCATGTCATATGGTCAGAAATCCACAGCACACAGTCCTACACACCCATGAACTGATCGCTGTGTATGTGTCACTGAGTAACATCGTATAAATACATCATTACCCATTACACACACATCATAAGACAGACTGAGAATCACCTTATGATGTCGTCACTCAACTCTAAATGATGGATGCGCCCCCAATTCTGATGACTAGGTTTCAAGACTGTCCCGTGACGCTCCCTGAGTATTTGCTTTGCTCCATGTAGATCGGCCAATGAGCACGTCACCTCAATTCGAATAAAGCCTCCAATGAGAGCGACATGCTCCTACATAAGACTTTGCTCGAATGTAATGATAAGCTATGTGCTATTCAGTTGCCGACGTGAAAGCGCCGGCAACAGCATAATCACGAATGTATAGAGTTTTCCTTATTGAAGACGAGAACTAGCAGAAACACACACAAAAAAATATTTTGGGCGCTCTGCGGTTGAACCAGTTACCACGAGATACCATTGCACCAGAGCTGCTGAGTTTTTTTTAGGAACGACTCGGGAACATGGATGAAAAGAAATGGGCGACCAGAGAGTACAAACATGTACGCCTCGAAAGCGTGGACAAGACACGAAAACTGGCAACCAAGCACAGGGTAAATGGAAGTGCAAGCAGACAACACAGAGTCACCAAAAAGCAAGTGAGAGAAACATAGACGGTAAATCGGATGCAGAAGACTGGAACAGAAACATTTCGTGAACGTTTACATATGCGGCAAGCAAAAAACCAGGAAAGAAAATTTGTACGAAAACAGTGCCTCGCTATTTGAGGCCTCAACTGGCTGCCTGAAGACACAAAAAAGAAACGAAAAAGAAATGCACCGGAGCAAGTTTTCGAAACAGGATGATGTATGCGTCTACTGCAGAAACAATCCCCAGTGGACTCCACACGTTGTAGCAGAATGCCAAGTCGTTCACCCACAACAACTGTAAAAAGAGCATCCACCTTCCCGAAACGTCAGGCGTCAACTAAAGCTGATGGCAGTGTAACTGATCAGCAGTCGAGGTAAGCAAGATACGTTTAGAGGATCAATACGAAAGAAATAACCGGGAAGAGATGGGCCGGGGTCGTTACAGGCATAGGTAACCTTACAAGATAAAATACAGACAGGAAAATGCTGGACTGAAATCGGTATAGTATAGACTTGATCCGCTCAAGAAGGCTAGGTGACAATTTGCAACCACTTTGTTTCAAAGTGGATGCCATTATAAATAATCGTGATAGGAGCAATGTAGACTAAGCTAGCTATGGACAGAGCAATAACGAACAGCAAGAATGAATAGAAAAAAAAACAATTACGATAATTCAAAAGACAGTGCCCTGCTGTTTGAAGGGTGCCCGTGAAGGCAAGCTATAGGATAATATTTTCAGATAAACACGTCTCTTCCACAGCGCTGGAAAACAGTATTGGAAAACAGCCAACGTTTCTCCTACTGCCCTCAAAATGTATGGCCTAGTCAAGCCTAATTATTCAATAGACAGCTAAGGAAACTGTGACCATCGTAAGTCGGATTCCAATTCTGACGAAGTCGGTAATGAGGATATCATTGCGAAAACAGCTTCATAGTTAAAAGCAGTGCGGACTACATTGCTTTGACAAGATAGCGACCGAGAAGAAGGTTTGGCATCTTGATGGAAAGTAGTCTGCTCACAGAAACACGTAGGCAGCCATTTACGCACTTAATGTAAGCTACGTCGAGCTTTTCATAGGTTCGCGCACACAAAGTATTAAAATACAGCGATAATACGTGCTTTTCTTAGCTCTTTCTTTTCGACGCGAGGTGGTGTCACGTCGCAGGGACGTCTTCCAGGCGGTTCCAGATGTATTACATTACTTGGGCTCGAAGCTGTCTTCTTGGTTGTCAAAGTAGACTGTCTCCAATGCTGGCCAGAATTGGAACACAAGCATAGATAAAAATGCTGTGCAGCCCAGGGACGTTGTAATAAAAGACGGCTGGAATATTGGTCACGCGTATGGATAACCAGCGGTGAAGCGAACTTCGTACAGTGAATATTACGGCATACAGGATAAATGTATCGGAAGACTGAAATGCACTACAATGTTTTAAAGAACGATAGTGACGGTATGTGTCATCGCCACATATGAAACAGGATATTCATATCATCATCACCTATTAAAGTGTAGTTGCATGCAGTGACCCTGTCCGAGGCCTTGGGCGTTCAAGTTAACAGAGAAGTAGTTCATAAACCTGCAGTCCATGAAGTGAAACATAGCTGGAGAAGGTGTGGAGAGAGGGGACATGCAGAATAAAAAAAGACTTACGTATTTAGGGCACCGTTCTATCAAGTTCGACAATTTTTATTTTATACAAATCGCTGTTTATATAGTTCAATGATGAATGCCGACAAAAGGTAAAGATAAAGATAAAGAGCTCAACCCCACCCCCCCCCCCCGCCCCGTTTTCAAAGCGAATGCTCACAATCAGGCACGTACCCAGGGGGGGCCCGGGGGGGACCGGGCCCCCCCCCCCCCCCGAAATCATGTGGCATACCCCCCCCCCCCTCACCACCCATGCGACCACTCCTCACACATTCCTAAAGCGCCACCAGATCAATAATGAGACTTGACAGCTGTTCATCGGTCAGCATTATGCTGCCTTTTTCACTCCTTTTAGACGGCGGTAGTTATCCGCACCTCTTGTAATGTGAAGGACAGGTTTCTTATAGATTCCGCACCCGCGCGATTAACTAGCGATGCGTTCAGTTGTCACCATCTATTCAACCATCACGCGCATAGCTGTTGCTTTTGTTCATTCAACCTTCTTTGTTTAGGCTGATCCTGGGACCAGGAGAGGGATGCGGCTGTTACTCAGCTGGTCTGTACTCTCATGGAACGAGTTGCGGCCGGAGAAAACGCCAATTGCGTTTAAGTTTTCCCTTTGATTCATTATTTTCTTGAGTTACGGCTCGCCGCGACGCTGGCAGATGCCCGGAACCATATACACGTGATATGGGTTAGATAAGGTGGGAAATAAAATAATGTGAAAGAGCGTCCATCATGAAACCCTGCAATAACCCTTAAACCCATAAGCAAGATGACTGTCGCCCGTTACCTCGTCTGTTTTTCCCTAACTGTATAGCACTTTTCGTGCAAAATTCGCAACTGGAAACAAAAATCGCAAGGAGTTGAGATATTAAGCGATAAACTAAGGGAGAGAGCCAAGGCAACCACCAAACTGCAAGCAAAAGCGAATAATAAAAAATTTAAGCGTTGTTTATGAGACTATTTATGGATCAACATCTTTTTATTGAAAAAGGAAGTAGAGAAAACGCCGCCGGAAGTGGAGAACAATTACTTGTTTTGAATGACGCTTCTACAGTTATCGGTCGAACCACCTCACGTAGCCACTTCTCTGCTGTGCTTATGTGGGTGTTTTTCTAACCTTTCGCGGTGAGCGCAGTACGTCTAGAATCGCAGAGTCCTGCACTCTACGCGGTTGTATGGGACGAAGACTCACTTTTTAAAGGATATTTCCAGAACCCGTGCTACATCTAGCTTAGGGCAGGCCGTCGGAAGCATATGTATTTCGATTCCTGCTCAGGCGTCACAAATTATGCCGCGAAACATTCCACCATGGACACTGTCCCCACTGGAAATCGTGCCATACATACCTGGGATCAGTGCGAAAAAGAAAATGCCTCAAGCAGCGACTTATAATATAGCTTTAGAATATATGCACAAAGAATACGCAGCCGCAACGCACATTTTCACAGATGGCTCTACAACTCCACACTGTTCATCATGCGGACTTTTTGTTCCCTCTACAGGACAACGATTCTCGTTTCGTCTTGAGCGAACGACATCATCTACCTCAGCGGAGCTATATGGCATTAAGGAGGCCCTTGTGTATATACTTCGACAGCAGCCGCCAAAGACATGGGTGATATTCACAGACTCAAAAGCAGCCCTACAAAGTATATGGAACAGGCACAAGCGTTGCAATAATCAACCAGCAGCATTTGACATTGCTTATCTTCACCACAGGGCTAAGATCGCTGGGCATTGCATAAAGTTCCAGTGGATACCTGGCCATGCCGGCATTTCGGGAAATGAAAGAGCGGACGAAGCTGCCAGAAATGGACTTCAATACCGCAAGTTCAGAAGAACATATTTTACAAAAGCCGACGCTTCAACCATGGCGAAAAAATATGCCTATCAAGAAAAAAACCGTATCTTGAATCTGCCGCTTCACCAAGATAACTTCCTACGTTACATTGACCCAGAAATGAGACCGAAAATTCCACGACAACTTCCTCGACACTTAGAGACATTGTACCATCGTCTTCGACTGAACGTGGCATATACGAACAATTGTCTGTACCGCATAGGACTTACCACTAACCCATACTGTGATAACTGTCGCAACTTAGAGACAATTGAGCACATATTACTAGAATGCCCCGCGTACCGCGACGAGAGACAATTTTTTGAGCACCAAATGGACATGATTCGCCACGAACCGTTAACATTACCGAGCATCTTAGGTCCAATGCCCGGCCCTTCAAAACAGCGACGGGTTTTGGATTTATTGTTCAAATACCTGACAGAAATTGGTCAAATAGGAAAACTTTAAAAATTGCATCCTTCCTATACAAAAGCCTAAATTCACCCGCCATGTCACGTGTAAAAATTAGTATCAGGTCCACTCGGACATTTCATATTTATTTTTATCCTTTTTTTTCTCCCACACTCTTCTGGAATCTTTTAATCCCATTCCCCATCCCTATGCAGAGTAGCATGCCAGCGGTTATATACGCGCCGGCAAAATTCTCTGTTCTTCTAATGAAGAGCCCTCGCTCTCTCTCTCTCTCTATGGGACTGGCGGCCGCACAGCGTTACGCAATTCGCGGAACTGTCAAAACTGATCAACAAGGCGAAAATAACTGATATTCGAAACTATAACATGAGAAGCACTGAAGAAGCCGTAAAAAATGAACGCAGCCTGAAATCAGTAAACAAGAAACCTGGCATAGGACAAACCATGATGTATGCACTAAAAGATAAAAAGGGGAATATCATCAGCAATCTCGAAGATATAGTAAAAGCAGCGGAAAAAATTCTAAGCTGACCTGTATACAGTACCAAGAGGAGTCACGATACCTCACTTAGAAACAGTAATGAACAGGATACAGAAACTGCTATTTGACAGAAACCACATTTGAAACCCACAGAAACCCGGAAACCCACATTTGACAGCTTCTCCAGAGTATAAACACCTGGCATTTCCCTGGCATAGCGAATCTTGTTACACAAAGATGCTTGAGGTCTGCCTCACCAAATTACGCTGCCGCATTCCCTCCCTAAATTTTAATTTATACAGGTCGGGTTTGGTTTCCTCTCCCCTTTGTTCTTTTTGTGAGAAAGTGGAGACGATACAGCACTTTCTTCTATCTTGCCACCGCTTTGCTGCGTTAAGAAAAAGATTGTTGGAGATACCTTTTCGAAGAATTGGCCTGCACTTGACAGAACGTGCAATTATTTTGTTTGGGGCGTCCACTTTGGGATTCAGCCACAGGGATGCATGCTTCGCTGTCCAAACATTCCTCACATAATCTGAACGAATGCCCTGCTAAATTCTATTTTTTATTACTTTTAAATTAATTATTCCTCATTCAACAGCAGCTTCCTGATTTTATTTTAGCCGGAAATTCAACTCTATTCAATGCTATTCGCATAGATATTAGAAAATTTATGCTCTATATTATTTTGAAATAATCCACCCATTTCTTGGCCAGTCCCACATCGTGGGTAGGAGCCACACGTGCCGCAGGCTACAACAACAACAACAACAAAGGAACAAGAGATCAGGATCGCCAGTCGGCCACTAGAGACTGTGAAGGAGCACGTTTACCTAGGACAATTAATCGCAGGCTACCCTGATCATGAGAAGGAAATTCACAGAAGATTAAAAATAGGTTGGATCGCATACGGCAGATATTGCCAGCTCCTGAGTGGAAGCTTACCATTATTATTGAAAAGTAAGGTGTGCAATTAGTGCATTTTGCCAGTGCTGAAATATGGAGCAGAGACTTGAGAGCAAGTTAAGGACCGCGCAAAGAGCGATCGAACGAAGATTGCTAGGCATAACGTTAAGAGAGAGAAAGAGCGGTTTGGATCAGAGAGCGAACGGGTATAGCCGATATGCTAATTGACATCAAGAGGAAAAAATGTAGCTGGGCAGGTCATGTAATGCGCCGGTTAGATAACCGTTGGACCATTATGGTTACAGAATTGTTACCAAGAAAAGGAAAAGGCAATCGAGGACGACAAAATACTAGACGGAGCGATGAAATTAGGAAATTCGCGGGCGCTAGTTCGAATCGGTTGGCGCAGGACAGGGGTAATTGGAGATCGCATTGCAGGGAGAGGCTTTCGTCCTGCAGTGGGCATAAAACAGGCTGATGATGATGATGATGGGATGATGATGATGATGATGATGAAGGTGGTGCCCCCTCCCCCCCCCCCCCGAAAAAAAAATCCTGGGTACGTGCCTGCTCACAATATACACCCATTCATCCATGCCGACGTCCACGTTTCCGGTGTTCGGGTATGAGAGAGACTAGAGAGTTTTAGCACGCCGTAAATGTATTGCCGTTTGCCGACTACCGGGCTCCCGGAAAGCTATAAAGCAGCAACAACGCTGCTAGCGACATCTGGCGACGCAGCGCTTAACCAGAAAGCACGCAAAGCTAACACCGCGATGACTTACATACGCGGTTCGGCTGTTGCTGTAGGGCGTTGGCAGCGAGATAATCATTAACGTGCAATACATTTATAGTTTTCCTTCGGCAAGAACAACGACTCGAAACAAACATTTTTTCAAGCGCATTGTAGTTAAAAGAAACGGCACAAGATGTCGCTACCAGCCTAGTTACACGGCCATCCACGGCTCCAATAACCGTTAATCCGCAAACGATAGGAAGTTTGCGGACAAACTAAAACTCCATTAACTTTGTCCGTAGAGGTATCAGACTTCGCAGAATACCGACTACTAACAACGATGCTAGTGACAGATTACGTTTAAACAGAGAGCAAACCAAGTTAATTAATAAACCCGTGACCAGCCATTTGCGGTAACCACAATGCATGCAACACAATACCAAATGTTTCATTTGGATCCGCAATACATATACTATTCTGACCCACCTAATCACATTGTTCAGGCAGTCGGTGGACTTCGCAAATAAGCGTTTCCATTCAACTCAGAGTGATTTGTATTACCAGCATTTCCTTCATGCGAACTGTAATGTTGAGTTACAGTGCGGTTTATTATTCTATTTAAGCGCTGGTGCAAAGCGTCGGTGGCGGCACAATCGTTGACACACTGCGTTTTTGTGATGTCACTCGACGAGAACACTCCTCAAACGCGTTGCAGTTGGATGAGGCATCGCAAGATGTCGCTACCAGCCTTTCCACTGCAATCCGCGACGGCGATAACCCAGTAATCCGTAAAGGTAAACAAGTT
Organism: Dermacentor albipictus; assembly: GCF_038994185.2. Classification (NCBI taxonomy): domain Eukaryota; kingdom Metazoa; phylum Arthropoda; class Arachnida; order Ixodida; family Ixodidae; genus Dermacentor; species Dermacentor albipictus. The sequence goes on from NC_091830.1 coordinate 51,954,848, forward strand.
CAAGGGCAAACAAAAAGTATCTATCGACTACGTCTGCAGTACGTCTGATATACAGACAGGCTGAAACACACTCTGCTTAAACATCGTCAGTCAGTCAATCAGTGAGTCAGTCGGTCGGTCGGTCGGTCGGTCCGCGTCCAAAATGTCAATATCTTTTTACGCGATCCCAGCGTTGAGCGAGTCCAAACTATGTCTTTCGGAATTTCGGTTAATTCCAAGCACATCAGAACCGAAGAGCGTGGTTGGAATTATGCCCAGCACGCTTCGCTGATCTCGATATCTCAGACCAGGCCCGCCTACGAAGGAAAGCTCAGCCACGAACCGGGTGTACGTGTCTGCGGAGGGCTCGGAATGCGCTATTTTTTGCGCAATACGTATACGTTTGCCGAGGCCGATGCAAAATCGGTCGACACCGCACGCAAGGGGTGCGACTTCGAGCTCTCGCCTTCGTATCACCGCTTTCTTCGTATTAACACACACACACACACACACACACACACACACACACACACACACACACACACACACACACACACACACACACACACACACACACACACACGCGCACGCACGTCTGTGTGTGTGTGTGTTTGTGTGTCTACGAGTTTCTTGATGGGAACCTTTCGAAGTTAGCACCGTGCGTGCTCGCTCTCATGTCGGTCGTTGTTTTTTACCGCGTTACACTTAGCATCGCGGTGCAAAGACTGTGTCCTTCCAGGCAGCTTATACTTGCTTCGCGTGTCGGGAATTTCCACGCTCAAATGGAGAAATAGCCATGCCAATTTGGAGAGAGAAAACAAACTCCCGCGGCGCGCAAAGGGGCAAAAAATTCGACTCGGAAGCAAGAAACCTCGGTCACTTGTAAGCCCGTATTCAGGACATGGGCGAACGTTATTTATTACTATTTTTTTTTCCACCTTTGCGCAATTAGAGTAACTTTCGCACGAAACTGAGAATATCCGTTCGCTAAGAGGGAGCTTTTCGTTTCCAAATGATAAACTTAACACATCTTCCTCAGCCTGGAAGTTTTGTCCTGCTAGCAGAGCGGACGTAAGCCACATTATGTGGCGATGCAAGAACCACTCCCCTCTCCCTAACCTTTGTAGAGCTTTAAGTAGTAGGGAGCTGGTGAGAGGCTGCCAGGCGCAGCTACAACCCCGAACTTCAGGAAGCTCTCCTGAGGTGGGCTGAGGTGGTAGAGGAGGCCTACTGGGAGTAGGATAACCTCGCTCGCATTCTTCTCGCAGCCCCTTTCCCTTTAAGATGACGTAAATAAAGTTATTTATCTCTCTCTCTCTCCCTTTCTCTCTCTCTCGACTTTTCAGACTACGGCACGCCAAGCTATAGACTCACGGCACGCCACGGACGCGTAGACAGCCGCACACCCAGGTCCTTTAATTCCTTCGTTCATTGCGGAGGGGCGCCGTTATAACAAGCGTTCGGAGAAGACAACGTGCGGCACGTCGCCTGGCGTTTTTTGCCGTAGCCGCCGCTCTTCGCTAGCATCAAAAAGCTCCACGGAGCGCGTTTACTTTCATCCAGTCGTAAAAAAGTGGTGATGAGCATACGCGCGGAGAGTGTACTTTGTGCGCAAACGAAGTGGTCTCACAGTTGGTGAGTGCATGCGTGGTGGCGATTAATGGGAGTGAGGGGGAGTGCATCCCTTTGAAGGCACCGCGAAGCGAGTGTGTGCTCCCTCCCTCTCTCCCTCCCTCTCCCGAGAGCTGCGGGATGATAGTGCGAACCCTCCCAAAAGAACCACTTCTCTCTCCGACAGAAAAAAAAAAGAAAAAAAAAGTTCGTACGCTTTCTTGGTCGGCGCAGTAAATTCGCTCGGCGATATTGCTGTGGGCGCGCGACCTCCGCGTTCATGCCTCGTGCGATTTTCTGTTAACGCTTTTTTTTTACTACGTTTACTACTTCTTCTACACGTCCCTCCCCCACCCCATTTCTTTATTTTTCTTCCTTTTCTTTTTATTTTCTTAGAGCATAGCGCATTTGATGTGCAGACTGTGAGAAGGCGTGTTCTCCTCCGGTCTGCTGTCAGCACGTTTCCCTATACTACGCCTGTACTACCGTCGAGGATGGATTGGGAAAACAAACAGAAAAGTGAGCCGTCCCCGGAAGCGTCTGAATGACGCGTGACAACCAGCTGGCGTTGCCCGCCGTGGTCGCTCAGTGGCTATGGTGTTGGGCTGCTCAGCACGAGGTCGCGGGGTCGAATCCCGGCCGCGGCGGCCGCATTTCGATGGGGGCGAAAAACACCCGTGTACTTATATTTAGGTACACATTATAGAAACCCCGGTGGTCGAAGCTTCCGGTGTCCCCACTAAGGCGTGCCTCGTAATCAAAAAGTGGTTTTGGCACGGAAAACCCCATAATTTAATTTTTAACCAGCTAGCGTTGTTTCAAACGCTTATTAAGCAAAGAAAGGGGAAACCAGCGGCCTCCAGCGAGTGTTGTAGCGCGTTCCCGGCTGAGATAAGCTCCCGAAATGCGCAGAGTTAACGTTCGAGGCCGCAGCCTATATACTGTGGCAGAGTGCTTGTCACAGTATCTGCAGATCGCTGGAAAGGGACGTAGTTGTCGGGGTCGGGTCGTGGAAGGCGAAGTGCGTTGCACTCGCGTTTTCAGAAACAGAGCGCCAGCGCTCACGCGTCATGAACAGTGAAGCCATAAGACGAGGCACGTGAACTCAAGAAAAAAGGCTTCGCGATTTCACGTACCAAAACCACGAGGCAGGCCGTAGTTTTGGCCTCCGGATTGATTCTGACTACCTGGGGCTCTTTAACGCGCGCCTAAACATGTTCACTACTAAAGCATACGAGCGCTATTGCATTCCCCCCCCCCCCCCCATCGAAAGGTGGCCGCCGCGACCGGCACCGAACCCTCAACCTCGAGCTCTGCAGATCATGCGGTCATGGCCCCTGATGAGCCAACAAGGCTGCTCACGTGAGCTTTCTTGAAGGACCTTATTACCCAAGTCGGTGTTCAAGCGTTCCTAGTGCAAGAGCTCTGTTAAAGGGACACAAAAGGGAAATATTAAGTTGAGCTAGATTGAAAGATTAGGCTCTTGTGGTAACGAGTTCACCATTCTTAGCGAGAACAGATTATTTCTAAGCGAGAAAACGAACATCGGCTACTTTTTAAATGCGTAGGCATTTCTGTTCTGTTCTGTCTGTCCGTCCGTCCGTCACGTGATACGATCTCTTTCAAGATAGATGGCCTGCAGCAGCGAGCAAATTCACCTTCGGGCTGCCACTCGCTTAACCCTTTCGCTGTCACGTACGTACCGGTACGTCATCGCGCTTCCCCCCCAAAAGTGTCACTGACGTACCGGTACGTTCTCTATCGTGCGTTCAAAATTTCGCGCCAGAGCGCAAAGCTGGCGCTTCTGGATTGGCCACGCAATCTGTTGACTCTTTCTACAAGTTCGTATATTCGCCCCGACCTGTGTTACTCCATGTATTGAAGAGTACGGCGCGACGGCCACTCCCCACTTTCTCTTTGCTGAGTGGCACGGTGGCTCCGTGTTCGCTGTATCATGCGTCGCGCGCGTGTGGTTATGGGTTCAAGGTTGCTCTGCCGTCGCCGCTGGTTTGAAGGTTTTTATTTTTCTTCTGTTGGTGTGCCTGCTACGGCGCGTCAAGTTCAGGCGCACGTGCCGTTGCCTCTGCGAAAAGAGCGATTCGTTGCTGCTTTCGCTCTCTCGCCGCACCCTCGCTTTCGACTTGCAGCAGTAAACGTAAAGCCCTTCGAACTTTGTTTAGCATTTTTCCATCTCTCTATGTCATCTTGATCACGCAACGTCCCATTTATCTCCGTTGTGCGGGCGACTGAAAGCGCATCCTCCCTGCGCGCGGTTACTTTCGGATGGCTCAGCGCGCGGGACCTTCGTCTGCTCATTGGAGCGGTGGCTCAATTCCGATTCAGAATACGAGCCGAGCTCGGATTCGGACTCGGACAAGTCGCATGCGAGGAAGAGGGTTCCGCATCGTCGGATTCGGATGTTGAAGGGATTTTATAGTCAGGCTGATGATGATGATGATGTTTACTAACAACAGCTGCAGAACACTGAAATGCGTATATTACATTGACTATGTTATTTGTATACCAATCATAATCAAAAATAAATTGCTATGTTCATTCCCTGTTATGCTCGTTCCCTGAAACCAAGCCGACACTGGGGGTGCGTCACGGTCAGAAAGGCCCGACAGCGAAAGGGTTAAACAGGGGATCGTGAAAGTGCCCCCAATGTACGGGACACGGACATTCTTTTCTTTTTTGTTTTTCATTTCGCCCCCTTCGAAATGCGGCAGCCGCAGGCGGGATTCGATCCCGTGACCTCGTACTCACCGGCGCCACCTCACAGCTGCTAAGCCATCGCGGCGGGTAAGTGCGAGTCGTGTTCGTTGGTGGCAATTGAGTCCTGTACTAAAACAAGACTTTAGCTTCTTACTGCCGGATTCGTCCGGCTTTTATCGAATTTATTTTCGGCCTTCAACACTTAGAGGAAGCCTTAGCAAGGGTGCTCCTATCTAAATACATGTAGAAAGAGAATTCGTTTTTCTCGGCAACCACTGCACCAAATTTGACGGGCTTTGTTGCATTTAAAGGAAAATCTTAAAGACTATTGAATGTTAGTTAGCAATGGTCGATTGAGGTTGTCAATGTTTTATTAAATATTGGCGAAAATCAATAATTTTAAGAAAACGAAACTATCCAGTTTACAACTCCGTGACTCAGCAAGGAAAATGATATCCCAATTATGTGAACTGCATCTAATAGTACATTATAAAGCGGACAAAATTGATACATTACATATGAATTAGAACTTGAGACTACTTGAGATTACATATGAATGTAACAAATTCAGTAACACGGAAATACAGCTTTTGGAGAACCCTTGTACACAATGTAACGAGTTCACGTAAGATATGAATTGACATATAAATTAGTCCGCCTTGAATGATCTAATGGATGCCGTTTACAGAACCGCGATTTCTGTTTTTGATGCAGAGCTATTAATTTATAAACGTCGTGCGTCTATTTTCTTTCGAACTTACAAATTATTTAAAGTTCTTCTACCGAAATTCAGGCCCTAAGTCAAAATTCCGCTTCCAACAATCACTAGAATCTAACTTTATCTCTCAAATGCAACACATTTCATTCAAATCAGACCAGGGGTTATGGCAGGAATGCGTTTTTCTTTTGCGTTTTACGTGTATTTGAATAGGCCGCACGGGAGTTCGGCCCCAGCTATATAGCTGCCTCTTAGAGGCTTCACGCTAACCTCGAGGAAAATAAGGCGACGTGCATTACCATTCAGTAAACACGAGTAAGAACAAAAAATAAACCGAACGCAAGAAAAAGAAGGCTCTCGACAAATCGCTCTGGGGTGCCCTATTAGTGCGACATTTCATCCCATCATCGTCGGCTCAGATCATCTCCCCTCGTCCCCCCCCGCGGTACGCATCGGATGAAATTGATCGAGAATGGCACGACAGTATAGCAGACGCGTTCAATTAGCGTCATTGCACGCAGAAAAATTGTGAGAAGGCTTCCGAAACTTGGGGAGCTCGCGACGCTCCAGGCTGCAAAGGCGCACGGAAGCGTACGCCAGCTCTCGCGTGATAACAGCAGCGAGAGAGCGGCCCCAAGAAACTTCCGGCAACGGGCCTTACCAGTCCGCTGCGCCGGAACACAAAGCGCAGTTTCATATTCTTCCGCTGTGCGAAAAGTCTATTTTGAAAGCGTTGAGATAAAAGACACACGCATTAGACGTTAAAACCAATACGCAAAATATCTCGTATAATTATACGGCAACCTCCACTTGTAAAATTGGCGTTATGTACAGAGGGAAAGCGTTGAAAATGTCTAGGCTTAGATTTTAACGCAGTCCTGCTACTCGGAGTAACCGCCGATGCTTCTCTTGATCGCTAGATTCAGCGGGGCTGTACGTTTCGTTCATACCACAGTTGTAAGCGTGCCTACGGGTCAATAAATTTCCTTGTCGGCTACGTCGGTGAGCAAACCCGGAAGCCGTACGGGTCCTTAGACCCGTATGTCGAGCGGCCGTTGCAGCCGATGACGGCAGCCGCTGGCACGATCGCACTCTCCAGTATAGACCTCCGCAGCCGTGGTAACATCGGTATGCGTGGTGGCTGAGAGGTACAATCGTCGAGTGCCAATCCATTGGTTCGCATGTAGTTCGAACCCTCGCAGCACAATGAGAATTTACCTTTCTTTCTCATGTGTTCCCGTAAAGGATTTACGGCAGTGAGGTGGGAAGATGGACGAGTTGCAAAAGGATTCGTACTTATTATTGAGCGGCGCGAAAAGCGGAATACACAGCGTTAGAAGCACACAGGACGGGGATTTCTGGATTCCAGCGACGGCACCAAAAGACGTCAAAACGACCAGGGCAGCGAGCCCGTAGCAGCTAGCTATATATATATATATATATATATATATATATATATATATATATATATACATATATGTAAAGCAAGGGCTGGTATGTCTTTAACGGAGAGTTGCTCTGAGACGCGTGATGCGTTGCTCACTAGTAGTTTTTTTCCTTTAGTCTTTATTCTTCGTTGTTCCCGTGGCTGTTACTCAAGCTAACGGAAGCACTGTAATACCATAGTCATTGGACGTTAACGCCCGTGCTTTCTAACCATAACAACTAATGCGCGGTGCACTGCTGTCGAACTGCATTGCCGTATAGAGGGCGCGCCCACGTGTTTGTTGATCTGGCGCCACTGGGCGAAAATTTTGAGAAGCTGTCCACACAGCAGTTCAAGATTGGAGCGCCGACAAAATAACAAAAAAAAACTGTCAAATTGTCCAATAATGATTTTTCTTTCTTTTTTTTGGCCCAAGGGCCAGTGTTGGAACACTCTATAATATTTGTTGCATTTAAAAAAAATAGTAATTTTGAAGCTTTACACGAAAAACCAAGATAGGGTAACGAAGTGCTCCATAGCGGTGAACTCCCGATTAATTCTGGCCCACCTGCGCTTCTGTAAAGTGCGTATATATCCAAGTGCACGAGCGTTTTTTGCATACTCAGATTTACCCAGAGATTACTTTAGAGACAAGCGACTAGCAAAACCGCGGCGCTGAACTAGAAAGTATCGCTCTTTATGTACCGGAAATACGTATTGCGAAAGCAACAATAAGTAGAAATTAAATGGAACCCGGCCTACGCCACCAATCAAAGTTGGCACGTGCATATTTCGTACGCTCGTGTTGTATGAACATGCGAGCATGCATAACGTTCTCTCTCTCTCTCTCTCTCTCTCTCTCTCTCACACACACACACACACACACACACACACACACACACACACACACACACACACACACACACACACGCACGCACGCACGCACGCACACACACACACACACACACACACACACACACACACACACACACACACACACACACACACACACACACACACACACACACACACACACACACACACACACACGCACCGCCGTCGTTGCTCAGTGGCTATGGTGTTTGGCTGCTGAGGACGAGGTCGCGGGATCGAATCCCGGCCACGGCGGCCGCATTTCGATGGGGGCGAAATGCGAAAACACCCGTGTGCTTAGACTTAGGTACACATTAAAAAACCGCAGGTGGTCGAAATTTTCCGAGTCCTCCACCACGGCGCGCCTCGTAATCAGAAAGTGGTTTCGGCACGTAAAACCCCATAATCTAATTAATTTTAACGCACACACAAAAGACTCTAAAATCGTGTAGCCCGGCTTCCTTTTTCAAAACAAATTCGTACTCACGTTGTCTCTCCGGACCCGAAAGTCCGTACAGGCGACACAACCTCCGGCGAGCTACAACGAAGAAACCGCCAAGCTGCAGTACAGCTAGAGCTGTGCCCAGACGCACCGGAAGCGGAACTGGCTTCCTTTAAATGACAAGCAGGCGCCTGTGCGCGGCCGGAAATGCGCAGGGGGGGACGCCCGACAGATACGACAAGGAAGGACAATTGGACCGCGCCTGCGATGACGCGCATATTTTGCAGGTGCCAATGCGGAGTTAACGATCATGCTCTCTGTGGAAGAACGTCAGCAACCTGACGCGGCTGTCTCCGCGTGAACCATCGGCGACGTAGAGCGTCTGGGCTGATCACGCGCGTCCTCGTTAATCTGGTCGACTCAGATTGATCATCTCAAAGACACGTAAAAAAAAAGAAACGCAGAAATGATCTTATGAGAACTATACAGCCGGACCGATTTGAATTAAATTTATTGCGTTTGTGGCAGAATTCAAGTTACTTTTGAAAGCGAAAAAAAAATTAATTTGCGGGTCTGCAATTTTATAGAAAAAAATCCGAAATGCAATACGTTTAGAAAAAAAAATTGAAGAGCAATGTTCACAAATGCGGAACTACATGGTATAATTTGTAAAGTGTACCTGTTAGACCATCTAAAGCCGACAAATTTCATAAATTGGGGACAGGTTACGTTACATTGTTAGTGTTTACTAGGGGTTTCTCTCTGTTTCTTTTGCAAAAGTTCTTTTTGCAAGTGCGAAGTTGTAAACTTGATACTTGCGTTTTACTAAATTTTGCGTTCTCTACCATTTTCTTTGTGTGTGTGTGTGTGTGTGTGTGTGTGTGTGTGTGTGTGTGTGTGTGTGTGTGTGTGTGTGTGTGTGTGTGTGTGTGTGTGTGTGTGTGTGTGTGTGTGTGTGTGTGTGTGTGTGTGTGTGTGTGTGTGTGTGTGTGTGTGTGTGTGTAAAAAAAGGGTCTAGACGAAAATTCGCTTCCTAGGGTCATTAGGTTTTCATTTTTTTCACCTTAAATGAAACAGACCTCGTTAACATCAGTGCAGCGTTGTTGCCGAGTAAATGGATTTATCCGTTGGCATGTAGCTAGATCGCATATCCAGAGTTTAAGCTCGGGGTGCAAACACCAGTTCATCATCATCATCATCATCATCATAATCATCATCATCATCAGCTTAGTTACGCCCACTGCAGGGCAAAGGCCTCTCCCATACTTCTCCAACTACCCCTGACGTAACTGACGTAACTGACCTAACTGGGAAAACACCAGTTACGTCAGTTCAAGTACGTGGGACGCGCCGGAAGGCTCTCATTTAACAAGTGCGAAATCAGTTCGTGCGAAGTTTGTTGCAGATTAATATGCAGTAGACAAATATAATGATGAATAACAGGGCAAAGGAGCAAGAGTTCAGGATCGCCGGTCAGCCTCTAGAGTGTGTGAAGGAGTACGTTTATCTAGGTCAATTACTCACAGGGAACCCTGATCATGAGAAGAAAATCAAATGAATAAAAATAGGTTGGATCGCATACGGCAGACATTGTCAGTTCCTGGCCGGAAGCTTACCATTATCATCGAAAAGGAAGGCGTATAATCAGTGCGTTTTACCGGTGTTGACATATGGGGCAGAGACTTGGAGACTGACAAAGAAGCTTGAGAACAAGGACCGGACAAAGAGCGACGGAACGAAGAATGCTAGGAATTACCTTGAGAGACAGAAAGAGGGCGGTTTGGATTAGAGAGCAAACGGGTATAGCCGATATTCTAATCGACATTAAGAGAAAAAAAATGGCGCTGGGCAGGCCATGTAATGCGTAGGGTAGATAACCGTTGGACCATTAGGGCTGCGGAATGGGTACCAAGAGAAGGGAAGCGCAGTAGAGGAAGGCAGAAGACTAGGTGGTGCGATGAAATTAGGAAATTCGCGGGTGCTAGTTGAAATCGGTTGGCGCAGGACGGGGGTAATTGGGGATCGCAGGGAGAGGCCTTCGTCCTGCAGTGGACATAAAATAGGCTGATGATGATGTCGATGATGATGATGAACCGTCGCCTAATTAGGAACAGTTTCCCGAATTGTGATATAGTTTCTTATTCCCGAGCTGGAAATGTTAACTTCGCACTTTAGGTTGTATTTAAAGTTCTGAATGACCTTCAAGAATGTATCTAAAAACGTTACTCGCCAACATTTAAGAAAAAAAAGCATTCTGCAGATCCAAGCCAAATGTAGGAATCAGAAGCGAAGCTTTGGTGAAGCGGTTATATGATTACTTTGCAGCGGATTACATTCTGCACGGCCAAGACGCGACAACGCCACCTCGTTCGTCTCCGGGATTGTCTCCGGCCAATCCCAAGACCATTGTTTCCGGGATTGGCTCCCTTTGCTATATGACGCGGTAACCAGGGTCAGCCCGCCGACTATAGAGCGGGCCGATTCTTGAGACAGTGACCGAAGATTCGGACAAGACGTCGCCGAAATATCGAGAAAAAAAGAGGTTTTTTTACCCCTCTCTATCTCTCTTCGGAGTTAGTCCAACAGAAGGTTGCACTTTGCACTTGGTGAAAGACCAACCACGAAGACGCGCGAAACCCCCCAAACCAGAGAAAGGGTAGGCGTAGAAAGGTTCGGCTTTACTGGAGAAATCGTCCTATTAATGACGCATATTTCGTGGCAATGAAGATATTTAGTACCGCTTGTTCTATCACTGCGTAATTCTGAATAAGAATTCAGTGCCATTCCACTCCGTGAAGGTGGATGACCAACGAAGCTGTGTATGTGGGCTCCTTAATGGCGAACTGTCCGTTGGCGTGCGTCAAACGCCGTATGCACATAAACGGAAGGCGAGACACGGCTAGTCGTTCCTCCCCGATGTCGAGCCTCGGGAGATGATGAAGCACCGGGGGCTGCTTCACATACCCATGTATTGTTGCAAAACGCGGCACGACACATTTTACTATTATTATTATTATTATTATTATTATTATTATTATTATTATTATTATTTGTTTTGAACACATATACACAGGTAACAGGAAAGGGAAAGCGAGGAGCAGGCTGGCAACTGCCACCGGAAGGGGCACAACGCCTGCCTACTCTTCTGAAGGGAGGTGACAGCAACACAGAAATGGAAGATAGGATGGAGGGGAGGAAAAAGGAAAGAGGAAAGGAGAGCAACAGGACAAATCTAAAGACCAAAGTAGAACCTTGCAGCCGGAATTAAAGTGACGCCGCGTCGCACCCGGCACGTAAACAGACACGCACCTCACCGAATTCCGAAGGCACACACTGCCTCACCGTAGCCAAGGCGATCGTGCGTTGGCTGACGTCATCCGGAGACCACTCAGCGCATCCTAATACGTAGAATGCGAAAGGATTCACCCAGTGACACCCGTAGGTAACGTGCACCTTCCAGCAGCGCTTGGACTTCAAGTGGACGGAAGCTTCAACCGGTCAGCAGTCGAGATGAGCAAGTGAAATTTTAGGAAGGAACGAAGGAAAAAGTGGAGGAGGAAAGGCAAGGAGGTTAACCAGTTTAGCTTAACCGGTTTGCTACCCTACACATGGGAGAGGGACGGGGGCGATGAGAGATGGGGAAGAGAGAGAGAGAGCACATAGCACAGCACACACACATCGCCCGTTAGAGTCCATCAATCTGGCATGGTACGTGATACCACTGTCACAGCCGCTTGTCCAATCCCGTCTCTTTAAAGGGCCCCTGAAACGGTTCGGACAAATTTTGTAGGCGCATAGGGTACAGCTTAAGTAGAACATTCGCACCACAATTTAAGTGAAGCGTTACGTATTAATGGAGTTACAAGCGATCAGAAGTTACCCTCCTCCCTAGCCATGCCTTTCCTCCTCAACTCGCTCGCCGAGCGAGCGGCGCTAAGCTCCGCCTTCAGTGGTCCTGCGTCACGATGCGACATCACATCGTCCACTTCCGCTTATTGGAGCACGCCTCCTCCCGCGCGAGACCTCTCCACTGGCCGCTTGGCCGTCGACCGAGAGCCATCGAAGCAGCGTGCGTTGCGAGCATTCTGTCGTAGCGCCGAAGGTGGCCGGTATTCCGGTAACCACAGGCAAGCTGGTCATTTCGGCAAATGACTGGAGGCATAAACTCAAGCTGATGAAGGAACTTCAGAGTAGACGTACGTGAGCAGCCTGATCGGTCTGCACTGTCCAGACACTTGTTGGCGCAGCGCTTAACCAGTCAAACGAAGCGCTAATATTGCTTTAACCAAGTGTAAAACATTTTAAACATTTATAAGAACAACGTGTTGATGATTACACTCCTGCGAAAAATACACACCAGCAGCAAAGAAGAATGCACTTCGTTGCTGCTACTGTGTATGGTTGAGCTCGGTGCCACCAGGTGGCTGCACCGTGCAGACCATTCACATTTACCTTTCTGCTCATCTCATGGCTCATCCCGGCGCAGTCGAGCGGCCAGACCCTGTCCCCTTGCGCTTGTGTTTGCCCTAATACCGGACTTGCGAAACGCAATTGCGTTAGTAATCTTCCGCTGTAAAGTAACGGCCACAAACGCGCAAATCCTGGCGCCTATCGGATAGCCGCAGTCCGATGCGCAGCAGCCAGTTCGCTCGTATGCTGCCTTGCAGAGAGACACGATTTCGCAACTTCACATCTTTCCAGTCGCTACGTCTGCAGCCCACAACGCAACAAGGGTGATTCATCGTGCTCACGAAAAGACTGATCGACACTGACGACGGAGCTCTCGTCAAAGACTGCGCGCGTTGTAACACAAGCAGACGACACTTGCTGTGTGCCGGAAGTGCTCAAGTGTACTAAAAAACTATTCTTGTGTATTCTCTTTAAGTTATTTTCATTTTACAAAAACAAAGTAACTAACATTCCAACTATTACGAGCATCATTTGTTCACCATAAAGTTGGAAAAATTATCGACCACGCGCCCTGGTCAGCCAATCAGATAGCTCGCCCATGTGACGTCATATGGGTTATTTGCATCATATGGGTAGGGGCGGCTTAAAATTCCGCCGAGCAGTGCGCTGCGATCGACAGCGATGTGCATTTTTAAAACCTTATAATAAATTACACGCTTTACGTAGAGCACTTAGATGTGTCAATTAATGATCAGAAAGACCTACTCTAACGACTTACTACGTTTGTAGAAAATCGCCAAAATCGTTTCAGGGTCCCTTTAAAAAACCGAAGTAGTCACTTCGTCGCCCTCAACTACGATGTCTTCTGTCGGCGGCATGTGAAAATCGTGTCGAGGGACAATGGTCTAGCGTCGAGGTGCGCTAGAACGGATGCCAGGGACTGTCGCTGAACATTACATTCAGGACAGTCGCACAGAATGTGTTCCAGCGTCTCCTCGCAAAGGCAGGCATTGCAGAGAGCGTTTTCGGCCATTCCAATGCGAAATGAGTACGATTTCGTGAAAGCCACCCCTAGCCATAAGCGATAAAGCAGAGTCGCCTCTCTTCGGCGGAGTCCAGTAGAGATGCACATAGAGATGCACCAGAGTATTGATGGAAAAAAGCAGGGAGGAGATTGACAGGGCCGAATCCGTTACACGCATGGCATAGGTAGCGGTAGAAGACCGACAAAGAAGTTATCACGAAGTAATAAAATTATTAGATGTATGCAAAAATGCTAGAATAAAAAATACGTATAGGATACTTGATTAAATCAAGCAGTCTAGGTGAGTATATGTCCCTGCCCCGTTTAAAAGGAAATGCCAATAAATCGCAGTCATCATAAATCATCACCTAACTGCAACTTGAACCTGTCCTACCTGGGTTTGAATTGACGCTACAGCGTAAGTGACCTGTTACGTCTCAACTCACAAAAGCGTTAATTAGACATTTTCCCCGAAGTAATAATAATAATAATAATAATAATAATAATAATAATCTTTATTTCACTCATGAAGTGGGGGAGTGCGGGAAAAAAAGCTGACAAGTCAGCTTGACTAGTTCCCAGCTCCCCGGAGTACAAAATAGAAGAAACAGAAACACTTTTTCGCATGGCAACATAAAAACCACAAACAAATAATAAATACTAATGCAGCAATAACTTGTCGATAACAGTGATAATAGTTAACTATAGAAATAAAAAGTTTGTTAACTGCGTGATAGACCAATCTTAAAGAAAACGCACAGACACGAAAAACTGCAAGTAAAAAGCGCTACACAATGAAGAAAAAAACGAAAAATAAAACGGCCCAATTAGACATCCACCTCTCCATCAGCGCCTATACAGACGCCAACGCAGCGCGGACACCGACTGTTAACGAGTCCACAAAAGGCCAATTGCCCCATCACTACCTGACAGCCCGAACTAATGATGAGGGGAGGGCAACATCAAATGATGCCGAACAACGACGGCGATCTTGGATTCTCAGGTTGCTATCCTGCCGCATATCCCATACCACCGGGCTCCGGAGGAGCGTTGCGATAGCCTGGGCGTGGTATCGCAACGGATTCGACGATTGTGATTTGCTGTTAGAAGGTCTTAGGGCAGGTAGTGACTGCGGATCCGGATCATGAGACGGAAATAATCAGAAGAATAAGATTGGGCTGGGGTGCGTTTGGCAGGCATTCTCAGATCATGAACAGCAGGTTGCCATTATCCCTCAAGAGAAAAGTCTATAACAGCTGTGTCTTACCAGTACTCACCTACGGGGCAGAAACCTGGAGACTTACGAAAAGGGTTCTACTCAAATTGAGGACGACGCAACGAGCTATGGAAAGACGAATGATAGGTGTAACGTTAAGGGATAAGAAAAGAGCAGATTGGGTGAGGGAACAAACGCGAGTTAATGACATCTTAGTTGAAATCAAGAAAAAGAAATGGGCATGGGCAGGACATGTAATGAGGAGGGAAGATAACCGATGGTCATTAAGGGTTACGGACTGGATTCCAAGGGAAGGGAAGCGCAGCAGGGGACGGCAGAAAGTTAGGTGGGCGGATGAGATTAAGAAGTTTGCAGGGACGGCATGGCCACAATTAGTACATGACCGGGGTTGTTGGAGAAATATGGGAGAGGCCTTTGCCCTGCAGTGGGCGTAACCAGGTTGATGATGATGATGATGATGTTAGAAAGTCTCCAGACTTTCTAATCGACTCGCCTAGGCAAGAGGGCGGTATTAAAAATTGGAGACTTCTCGTGCAGTAGGACAGAGGGTCCTGATGCGAACTCGGACGTTTAACTTGCTCCTGCACGGAGTGGGCTTCCTGTTGAGCCTGCATGGCGTGCGCGGGCAGAGCGACGAAGTTTGTGACGGCATCAGAAAGGTTGACGCCGATCGCCGATCTGGCCTGGCCAGATTATTGGTTGGGGGGGGGGGGGGGGGGCTGATATTTTCGTCCGGCGAATTAAAGTCGCCACCGGAATGAGCCAGTCCGAGTGCAGAATCCTTGGGTCTAATTAAACTGTAGTAATACGAAACGAATACGTAAATAAGGAGCCCAACCTACGCGCCCCGCCGTTCATCCGGATTCCTTTACGAGAATCACCCGCCGTGGTTGCTCAGTCGCTATCGTGTTAGGCTGCTGAGCACGAGGTCGCGGGATCGAATCCCGGCCACGGAGGTCGCATTTCGATGGGGGCGAAATGAGAAAACACCCGTGTACTTAGTATTAGGTGCACGTACGTATTCGTTTGGTATTACTACATCTTAATTAGACCCAAAGATTCTGCACTCGGATTGGCTCATTTCGGTGGCGACATTAAGTCGCCGGACTAAAATATCAAGCCCCCCCCCCCCCCCGATAATCTGGACCCAGGCGGTCGAAATTTCTGGAGTCCTCCACTACGACGTGCCTCATAATCAGAAGGTGGTTTTGGCACGTAAAACCCCATAATTTTATTTACGAGAATCGGCGGCGCGTCCCGGCACGGTGATGAGAGAGAGAGAGAGAGAGAGAGAGAGGCAAAGGAAAAACAGGGAGGTTAACCGGAGATGAACTCCGGTTGGCTACCCTGTACTGGGGGAGGGGCAAGGGGATGCGATAGGTGGGAGAGAAGGATGAAAAAAATGAGAAACAACCTAAACACACACGCACGTACACGCGAACTGTTTCTGTGGGCACTGTCACGCAGCCCGCAAAGGCGTTCCTAGTGTTACGCAGTGTCACCGTACAATCCTACGTCACACAGTACGGCGATGAGGACAGGAACTGCGCCAATGTGCCATCGAAAACTTGCGCGAAGTGCGAAGCCTCCAGCGCGAGACAATGGCCGACTTGATATTTGTCACACTTCCCGCTAATAAAGCTGCCCCCCGCACGTCATTAGTAAACTGCCGCGACGCAGCTAATTAGCGCTGCAGCGTCAGCGCGTCGTCCCCGCACAGCAGCCGGCGAATCCGCGCGTCAGGCGCACTGCACAGCGACGTCAAATTCGCAGCACTCGTTACTCGTACCAAAGTCAAGACGTATATGGCGACCAAGGTCACGGATGAAGCTGACGCGCTCGTCCTCCGTCGAATTGTCACCTTGACCTTTGCGGAAGACAAGCGTCGGACGAATTGGAAGAAGCAGTCACGTATAACCAGAAATAAAGCTCGCCGAATGGACAGGTATATATATACTGCCCTCGCTCGAGAGCGACAGGCCAATAATAATAATAATAATGATATTTGGGGTTTTACGTGCCAAAACCACTTTCTGACTATGAGGCACACCGTAGTGGAGGACTCCAGAAATTTAGACCACCTGGGGTTCTTTAACGTGCACCTAAATCTAAGCACACGGGTGTTTTCGCATTTCGCCCCCATCGAAATGCGGCCGCCGTGGCCGGGATTCGATCCCGCGACCTCGTGCTCAGCAGCCCAACACCATAGCCACTGAGCAACCACGGCGGGTAGCGACAGGCCGGGTGGACGGTCAAAGAGCGGTGGGGACGTTCGAAATGGCTGCAGGGTTCGACGAAGGAATTCCCGCCTAGTACAGTGAAGGCGCTTGCAAAGTCTTCAGCAGATTTCGGGCAACGCCAAGTACGAATCTCCCAAGTACTACCGAAGGGCGCGAAGAAGTGGCTTGCATGTAGCTTCGCTGTCTTTTACGTTTAAGTTGCTCGAACTGGTTTATGTCTACGAACATGCTTAAAGCGACGCTTTCTGTTTGCCTATAGCTCTCTCATGCGTAGGGTAGCAGACCGGACGCGCGCCTCCTTATATATAACTCCTAGCACTTCCTGTGCTGTAATGTTTGCTCCCTTGCTAGTATTTTTCTCTGCAGTTTCCGCATAACAAAAGAAAACAAGAAAAGAAGAACATATACGATTTCAAAGAGTCTCTGACAAACGAACTATTGGTCCACCAAATACCACGCAAGAATGTTCTGTGTCGGTCTGCAATGTGTCGCACGCCGGAGCAGCCGTGCAGTGTAGTGAAGCGCACTTCTTCCGACGGCGGAAACGGTGTTGCAGTCAATATTGCACGCGACTGTGCACGTGTTTAGTCGGCTCACGGTTGTCCCCAAGGCGCGCAGACGCTCTCAAGGAAGTAGCGCACGATATCATTCCGGCGGCAATTACGTGGACGGTCGAGGCGCATTGCGCCGTCGGCGTCGCAGTTGTCGTGCTGCCCCGCTTAGACGGCGCCCCCTTAATTGGCTCGCGGTGTAGAGAGAGAGAGAGAGAGAGAGAGAGAAAACAAGGGTAGGAAAGGCAAGGAGGTCAACCAGAACAGCATCCGGTTTGCTACCCTACACTGGGGGTGGGGGAAAGGGGAATAGAAAGAGGATGAAAGGGAGAGAGTAACCACTGAGTACGTGTAGGAGGGACACCATGCACAAGGACACCATAAACGGTCTGTTAATCCCGTGCACTTCAAGTACCGCACTAGTGCACGAATCGCTTTTCGAGCCAGTGGCTCGCGGTGTAAAACTCGCATAATCTGGGGACCTCATCGCGACGCGGAGGGTTGCTGGGTAACACGTTCTGCAAACTCGGGCGCCGGATACCAGAGTGATCGTTCGGGCGGATATAACGCCTGCTCAATGATTTCCGGTAAATGGAATAGGCGAAGAATGCCCGACGATCACGATACCGCACCTAATGCGAAATTCGAGTGCAGCTGGGCATGTGCTTTCATTTCGGGATATGCTGAGGCAAAGAATTTGAGGTCGAAATCACCACACCGACTAGTACTGGGCCAGCGCCGGCAGCGCCTTCGAAGATAAAACGCAAGCAGTCGCGTTTATGCGACTCCAGACAAACACATACGCACACCAAAAGTACATTAACAAATCACAGGGGGGCAAGGAAAGCGACCTACGTAGGCTCTGTTCACAAACAGGGACACTCACACACATAATGTGGGAATGTATACCTCACTCCCGTTTTCTCATCCCCCCGTCAGCAGCGAGACTGACTGGACAGCCTGGCTCAGTTCCGGGGACGTCGACTGACAGCTTGAACTGGTAGACTGGGCGGAGAAGGCCAAGCAGGCCCAGGGCCTTACTTGAGCCGGATCCCTTAGCCACCTCCCCCTTTCACTTTCCCCTTTTCAATAAAGTTGACCACCACCACCACCAGGGAGGGACAGTGCGGGAACGCTGGCACGATGAGCGGCGCATCGGTGCCAGCTGTACGTGGAAGAAGACGACGACGAAGGCGCGAGCAGTGGATGCTACAGTGGTGCTGCTCGAAGACGAAATGTCGACCCTTGGATTTAGTGGAACGCGCCCATAAGCGGATACTGCTCATCTGATGACGACGACCGGCCTTACGACGTTCCAAGCTGGTCAAGTTTGTGCCACGCTTGTAAGTACACCCTGTAAATAGTTTCCCTACTGTGCTTTCACGGAACAACATATATATATATATATATATATATATATATATATATATATATATATATATATATATATATATATATATATATATATATATATATATATATATATATACAGTGAGAGCTCGTTAATTCGAACTTCAATATTTCGAATTTATGGTTAATTCGAACTGTACGATTTGGTCCGGCCAAGCTCCACAGAAGTCTATGTATAAAAAAGTCCGTTAATTCGAACGCCAGAAGGTTCCCTCACGGCCAGAGAAACGCGCCTACTGCCTACACACAAGGCTGTATTCCTCCGAAACGGAGAGAACGGCGAGAGAAGGCAAAATCGGACAAAAATCTAACCGACGCGGGGTCAGCCAGAAGGCAGCGGCGGCTGCCGCCTCCCCGTTCTACGTAACCTCCGAGACTTCTTGCCCGTTGCGAATCTCGGAGGCTTTGCAAATCTTGTACAGCTGCTAATGTTGTGCGGAGATGGCACTGCAAGCTCCAACACACAGCGAATCAAGTACGTCGCAGCTGCGCTTGCAATCAAGAACCAACAAATCAGGGCTTTCGCCACTTTCACATGTTCAGCGTCTTTGTCTCGGCAGTCTTCATCGGTTGTCCACCTCTCTTTTCAGCGTAGGAGGTATCGGCCGTCGCGATTCATTGTGATGGTGTTAAGCCTCGGCTAACGTTCGTTTCGGTGGACATCGGCGGTGTGGCACAGTTGGACCCAGAGATTCGACTTGAAGATGGCGTGTGCCGCGGGCACACGCCATCACTTTCTGACACGCCAAATTTCTGACATGCCCTACTGCTTCCAAATCGCAGTGTACTGTTGCCCTCCCTTCACTTACGTTAGTTCGAACTTTCGTTAATTCGAACTGAAGTGGCTTCCCCTTGCGGTTCGAATTAACGAGCGTTTACTGTATATATATATATATATATATACGAAGATTATCCGTGCGCCAAACGAGTACTGAGCGAACGGGCTTATACAATCCTTGAGCGCTGACCGACAATATACGGACCACAGTAAGAATCAGCGCCACCTGTTTTGAGTAACAAACAAACAAACGATTGCTTCATAAAACCTGCCCATATAATGGCGGCTCACAGGCATCTCTAAAGCACACTGATGTGTTAATAAAGCAGCTCACTATTCTCAACTGCTTATCCGATTTACTTGACCTCATTTGACTTAGCCATTCGACATGTGTAACTCCGCGTGTGCCCATTCCTGGGGAGGAGTTCCGCAAGAGTGCACCTAGTGGACGCAGTGGCGTAGGTAGGTCATGTGGCACCCGGGGCCCTTAGGTCTTCTGTCACCTCTCCCCTCGCTGGGTGTAGCCTGTGGTAAGAGGGGTGTCTTCAGACGTATATGACACCCCCCCTCCCTCACTGGCCCCTTGCACCCGGGGCCCACGACCCCCCGGCCCCCCCTGTTGCTACGCAACTGAGTGGACGTGTCCAATTCGTCCGCTCCTCAAGTGCTGATTGGCTGCGGCGCCTCTCTGCGGCAGACGCGCAGCCGAGCACAGCCAATCAGGGCTTCAACGCCAGAAGAAAATGGACACGCCCACTAGGTGGACTTACGGAATACCCCAACTGGGCAGACTTGCAGAATGGACACGTGCCACTGTGACACGCCAGAGGTACAAGAATTGCTATGGCATTTGGCTAAATGTGTGTCGCTATTCTCTATGCCCGCAGCTGTCCGCCGTTCTTCCCGCCTCAGGCATCAACACACCGCCTTCGCCCTCGTAACACCACTGCATAGACGCCTCGCACTATGCATCCGCGAGATTGTGTTCGCATTTAGGCTTAGCTTTGAGAGCTTACACCCTTCTCGCGCGTATGAGAGCATGAGTTATACGCCGATTCGCACCCTTATTTACTTTTTAGGGGTGTACGTTATTTTACAGTGCGTAGTGCATAAACGTAAAAATTGTGTGCGATCGAAGCTGCGAACGTTGTGGCGAATAAGCACAGACGTTGCACCTTGCATGAGAAGTAAGTGATTACAACAAGCTCCGCTGTGACCCAGCCTTGCACTACTATATGCAAGCTGCCCACATTTCTTTCTTCTTTCAGTTCTGGTGTCACTGCGCTATAATTTCTTGCAGAACGGTTCAATGCGCAGAGCCGTGAGCCTAAGCCACATCGTACGCAGATCGAATGAACCTGTGAGGCAGCTGAAAAGGCCATTGACCAATCGACGCAGTTCGCGCAGCGTTTGCAAACGTTCAATAAATCGTGTCCGTTATTAATTACGATGCTCTAACTATACGATTCTCTAACTACGATTCTCTCAGCGACATCGTATATACAGATCGGATGAACCTGCGAGGCAGCTGAAAAGGCCATTGACCAATCGACGCAGTTCGCGCAGCGTTTGCAAACGTTCAATAAATCGTGTCCGTTAATAATTACGATGCTCTAACTATACGATGCTCTAACTACGATTCTCTCAGCGACATCGTATATGCAGATAGGATGAACTTGCGAGGCAGCTGAAAAGGCCATTGACCAATCGACGCAGTTCGCGCAGCGTTTGCAAACGTTCAATAAATCGTGTCCGTTAATAATTACGATGCTCTAACTATACGATGCTCTAACTACGATTCTCTCAGCGACATCGTATATGCAGATAGGATGAACCTGCGAGGCAGCTGAAAAGGCCATTGACCAATCGACGCAGTTCGCGCAGCGTTTGCAAACGTTCAATAAATCGTGTCCGTTAATAATTACGATGCTCTAACTATACGATGCTCTAACTACGATTCTCTCAGCGACATCGTATATGCAGATAGGATGAACTTGCGAGGCAGCTGAAAAGGCCATTGACCAATCGACGCAGTTCGCGCAGCGTTTGCAAACGTTCAATAAATCGTGTCCGTTAATAATTACGATGCTCTAACTATACGATGCTCTAACTACGATTCTCTCAGCGACATCGTATATGCAGATAGGATGAACCTGCGAGGCAGCTGAAAAGGCCATTGACCAATCGACGCAGTTCGCGCAGCGTTTGCAAACGTTCAATAAATCGTGTCCGTTATTAATTACGATGCTCTAACTACACGATTCTCTAACTACGATTCTCTCAGCGACATCGTATATACAGATCGGATGAACCTGCGAGGCAGCTGAAAAGGCCATTGACCAATCGACGCAGTTCGCGCAGCGTTTGCAAACGTTCAATAAATCGTGTCCGTTAATAATTACGATGCTCTAACTACACGATTCTCTAACTACGATTCTCTCAGCGACATCGTATATACAGATCGGATGAACCTGCGAGGCAGCTGAAAAGGCCATTGACCAATCGACGCAGTTCGCGCAGCGTTTGCAAACGTTCAATAAATCGTGTCCGTTAATAATTACGATGCTCTAACTATACGATGCTCTAACTACGATTCTCTCAGCGACATCGTATATGCAGATAGGATGAACCTGTGAGGCAGCTGAAAAGGCCATTGACCAATCGACGCAGTTCGCGCAGCGTTTGCAAACGTTCAATAAATCGTGTCCGTTATTAATTACGATGCTCTAACTACACGATTCTCTAACTACGATTCTCTCAGCGACATCGTATATACAGATCGGATGAACCTGCGAGGCAGCTGAAAAGGCCATTGACCAATCGACGCAGTTCGCGCAGCGTTTGCAAACGTTCAATAAATCGTGTCCGTTAATAATTACGATGCTCTAACTACACGATTCTCTAACTACGATTCTCTCAGCGACATCGTATATACAGATCGGATGAACCTGCGAGGCAGCTGAAAAGGCCATTGACCAATCGACGCAGTTCGCGCAGCGTTTGCAAACGTTCAATAAATCGTGTCCGTTATTAATTACGATGCTCTAACTACACGATTCTCTAACTACGATTCTCTCAGCGACATCGTATATGCAGATAGGATGAACCTGCGAGGCAGCTGAAAAGGCCATTGACCAATCGACGCAGTTCGCGCAGCGTTTGCAAACGTTCAATAAATCGTGTCCGTTATTAATTACGATGCTCTAACTACACGATTCTCTAACTACGATTCTCTCAGCGACATCGTATATGCAGATAGGATGAACCTGCGAGGCAGCTGAAAAGGCCATTGACCAATCGACGCAGTTCGCGCAGCGTTTGCAAACGTTCAATAAATCGTGTCCGTTATTAATTACGATGCTCTAACTACACGATTCTCTAACTACGATTCTCTCAGCGACATCGTATATGCAGATAGGATGAACCTGCGAGGCAGCTGAAAAGGCCATTGACCAATCGACGCAGTTCGCGCAGCGTTTGCAAACGTTCAATAAATCGTGTCCGTTATTAATTACGATGCTCTAACTACACGATGCTCTAACTACGATTCTCTCAGCGACATCGTATATGCAGATAGGATGAACCTGCGAGGCAGCTGAAAAGGCCATTGACCAATCGACGCAGTTCGCGCAGCGTTCGGAAACGTTCAATCATCGTGTCCGTTAATAATTGCGATGCTGTTTATTTCAAGTTGGGCTCATTGAAGGGCAACTACCGCTTTCTGTTCTTTTCTTTTCTTCTGTGTGCGTGTGTTCCTGCGCGCGTCAGAGAAATGTTCGCGTCACGACACCGTGATGCCGCCTGTCTCCGCTTGGCGCTGAGCCGCGTACTCCCCTTACAAGTCACTAAAGCTAAATGCTAAGTCAAGCTAAAGTGATAGATTTAGTGCTCGAGAATCTCCAAGGCGTCAATGCTATCGCGAACAGAGCCTTGATAATCGAGAAACCGAGGTAAAATGCAGGACACGATTACGCCGTAAAATACTTTACACCCTTAAAAGTGAAAAAGGGTGTAAATGTGTCTATAAATCACACCCTTGGGGTGTGATTTGTGTAACCGACACCTTAAGCGTGTGAATTACATACACATTTACACCCTTTTTCACGTTTAAGGGTGTAAAATATTTTACAGTGTAGGGGAGACTGCCCCGGGACATTCAATTAAGTGCACTTGCCCGATGACGAAAGCATTCCTCGGTTAAATTCTGTCGCTAGTACTCAACTACTCGTCTGAAAAAAAAAAAAACATCCTCGTATTGTATTATAAGATCAAACAAAATGCTACTTGTCCAGTTCCATTTCGTGTTTGGAAAAAAAAAGAACGATAGCTCATTGAAATTACCGTTGACAACGACGCGGGCGGTCGAAAGGTTTCGTTTTCGCTCGACTTAAGCCGCCCACGCTTTCGCGTTTCAGTACTTTCCTGATCGCGTAGTGCTGCGCTGGTTTTGCTCGCTCGCGAAACTCGCACAAACTGCAATTATTAGAGGATTCAATTTCCATGCGATGTCGCGAGATGCCCGAATGGTCTACGCCCCTTGACCGAAAAGTAGCTATACAGCGGTGAAGCCGCCGCTCTGTCTTGGCTCGGTGCCGCCGTCTATTGGGTGCCGTTTTACAAAGAGACTAGGAACAAACTTGCTTACTTACTTACTTACTTACTCATGGACGGCAGCAAAGGACGGTGATGGCGTATGCAACGTCATCACTCCCCGGGTTCGGTGGCGGGAGATTCGAACTTCAAAAAAGCGAATCGGACCCTTCGGACACAATTTTCTCGTAAACTAAGTATTTTCTTTGCGAGAAACAAGCGTTGCGAGGTTCCTGGAAAGGAATTTAAACAGTCTACGTAGTAGTTGCCTTTAGTGACCCTTTAAGGGCTGCCGAATAAAGTTTAAACCCCTCGAATAAAGAACCACTTCTCCCGCTCAGCGAATCGAGCCACATTCCAATAATTACGAATAGATATCATGCAAAAAAAAAGTGCGCTAACGGGCGCCCTTGTAACCTGCGTCAAAGCTTTGACATAACCTCAGCGATAAAGTACCGCTGTGTCACCACGAATCAATCAATCAATCAATCAATCAATCAATCAATCAATCAATCAATCAATCAATCAATCAATCAATCATTCAGTCAATCAATCAATCAATAGGTTTATTTCCGTATTACGCATCACTCTACGACGAAAATAGGTGGCAAGAGCTGCTTCATCGCAGCTTGACTGAGCTCCTGCCACCAGCCGCTCTCCCCCATTTCGGTAAACCGTACCCCCCTCCTTTCCCCGCCGCTTCGTCCCTTTTTTTTTTATTCAATGCTAATAGTATTATTTGGGAACTTCCCCCAGTTTACGGTGTGCATGTCTGCCCACGCCTAATCTCTTTCCCGCCAAATTCGGTCAGTATATATAGACCATGGCCAAATGCATGGGCCATGGTCTATAAATGCATCGGGCTCCAGTGCTGAGGCAAGCGGGTTACAGAAATTCGGTTATAGAAAATCGAGTGATATATGCTCTGATGGTTTCTGCAAAATTTTCTTTTCTCAGTCATGGTGAGCAAAAAACAAGACGCTAAGTACAGGTCGTACCACTCCGCTAAGCGCAATGCCCCAGCACAAATACCATTCATGTACTTTCATTGTATTGCAAAGACGGAGCTTCAGTCACCTTTCTGAAGGTGAATGAACCAATCACATTCGAGATTCGCAACGGTCAGATGTAGCCGATCTAACATAAAATGCCGCAAGCTCTTTAGGAAAGCTCCAGTAGGTGCGCCTGCCTGATTTTGAAATGCGTTATTACCATAACGGATACAGCCCAGCGCTGAATAACTTAAATCTATTAACATCGACTGTGCGCAGGTTGATATGCCTTTGTCCTGGCTGCCCCTGAAAAACTCCGATTCCTACCGAAAATGCCACCGATTCGTACATTTATCCCGGAAGGGAACAATTATTGTTGAAGAAGCGATGCTCTCGATTCAGTGTTTTCCGAGCGGCTAGTTTCGAAATCGTTTCGCATACAGTCAAAACAATCGCTCGAAGGTGACGTTCGACCTTGAAAAGCACAAACTAACAGACTGATTTCGAAAACGCACGAAACGCACAGGGGAGGTGATTATAATGAGGCAGCCTATTATGTCCCACACCACTATGTAAAGCTTGGTCGGTAAGAATTTTCATTTTACAACGAATTACTCACGTTTAACAACCTCGGAAGGGTAGCTTACTAACCCCTCCAACTCCCCCCCCCCCCCCCCAAATTTTTTTTCGTGTGTCGGGGCTTTCTTTCATGCTTGTAAAAATAACTTTTACGTAGTGCGTATTAAGCAACAGAATGATGGATCGGGGAATTTTTTCCAGGATGCTCTATAAATTTCTCACTGCCCGCCGTGGTTGCTGGGTGGCTTTAGCGTTGGGCCGCTAAGTTCAAGGTCGTGGGATCGCATCCCGGCCACGGCGGACGCGATTCTAAGGTGGGGGAGGGGGGGGGCGAAATGCAATAACGCCCGCGTGCCTATACCGTGCATTTGGTGCGCGTTAAGGAACCGCAGGTGGTCAGAATTAATCGGGAGTTTCCCCACTACAGAGTGCCTTACGATGATATCGTAGTTCTGGCACGCGAAATTCCAGAAATTTAATTAGAGAAAAAAAATTAATGAACCCCTGCGCGCGACCACGCACGCGAGGACGATGGCAAAGCCAAGGTAGCGTACAGTCGCGGAAAGAATAAAATGGACCACGGGATCTCCGCAAACGTTCAATTCCCGAGCAGCCTGTAGCAGTATGCAGTAAAACTGCCCACGACAACGTTGTTAGCATATTCTAGTCGAGGTCCAAAATGCAAATACCAGATTGCGTTGTGATGTTGCGGAGATATTCAGCTTTTTCTTAGATTTCATGGTCCGTAATATTCTGTCCGCGACTGTACGTATACACAGGCCGAAACAAATAATAATAATAATAATATTTGGGGTTTTACGTGCCAAAACCACTTTCTGATTATGAGGCACGCCGTAGTGGAGGACTCCGTAAATTTTGACCACCTGGGGTTCTTTAACGTGCACCTAAATCTAAGCACACGGGTGTTTTCGCATTTCGCCCCCATCGAAATGCGGCCGCCGTGGCCGGGATTCGATCCCGCGACCTCGTGCTCAGCAGCCCAACACCATAGCCACTGAGCAACCACGGCGGGTGCCGAAACAAACAGTCACGTGTGCACAAGCCCGCTTCGAGCCACGCGCAAACAGTCAGCGGGAGCTCATCACGTGCTGCGTTTCTTTGTTTCGTATCGTGCTATGCATGGAGTGTTGGCATGCGCTCGAACTGTGCATATAGTGTGGGAGGGAAGCGCGGCGGATATCGGTCGTCCTCGTCCTATTTATGTCTCCTTAATGAACGCCCTTGTGATAGACGTGCAATGGCCCCTGCCTAGAGCAAAGATTACCGAATTTTAACAAAAATTACCCTAGTTCTATTTCCGTCCCCCTTTTTTTTTCAGGACATCTGACGCGACACTGAAGACTCACCGAATGTGCTGGAGAGAAGGGATACGTAGTAACGTTATCGCCAGCTAGTCGTGTGGCGACAACTGCAGACACCCGCATTCCGCAGCCCGCGAATGAGAGAGAGAGAGAGAGAGAGAAACATTTATTTACGCACGCAAAATTACCGCGCGACTGGCGCTCGAAACACTTTGCCTGTATTCGCGGGCTTCTTTCGCGCTCGGAAAAACACTTTTATGTAGCATGTGTTGAGCAACAGAAAGTTGTACCAGAAGTCTTTTTTTCATGTGGCTCTACAATTTTATAATTGACACTTTTCATCTAATCAAGAAATTTGAGAACTTGATTATTTAGACTAATTATGTAATTACACGGAGTGCAAGAAAAAATAATCTGAGTATGTCCGAGCGACGGCAAACAACGTTACCTTAGTTCCGTCCAGCTACGTGGCATTTGCACATTTCTGAAGTTTGGCTACAGTCACGTGGGACACCCTGTATTCGGGCGTGTGCGTGCGAGCTTGGTTCGCTGTACGCATTACCAGCGAACTGTCCAGGAGCTCGCACGCAAGCGATATTGCTTTGCGGGCTGAATATTTATTTCATTTAAAAATTTTGCTACGTAGGTTACCTAAATAATGAATTTTATTAAATCCGTTCCGTACTCTGTCCTGTTAATTGAAGGCCGAGGAGCCTTTGGACACGGACTGTTGCTCATGTCATGCTTTCGGCGACGACATTCGCGTCAACTTCGCTCCGCGACTAGAGCTATATAGGGTAGGCCACCGTGGCCCTATACAATCTGACCGCGACCGCATTGGGTCCATCGGCCAGGGGCAGTGGCGGGCACACATTCTACGCAGTGTAGCGGTTATCTCAGTAGTGTTGCACGCCAGGCTATCTTCGGAGCTATGCGGGAACAATTTGCACTCCTGCCAGCTGCGCAGAACAAAACACCACGTCCGGTTCAGTGCGGGCGTCTATTCTGGATACCGCCTAAATTTCGGCCCATTGTCGCATTCCGCCACGTTCTCATTTACCCCAATCGGAGGGGGGGTGGGGGCACGTAGCCAGGGCAGTGACACGACCGCATAGAGACAATGGACACGATTTTCCCGCTGGCGCCGGGCCTCTTGGGCGTAGAGGCAAACGCGGAATGCCTTGTCGAGCAATGTGTCCATGGAGTTTCCGGTTTCATTGCTTCCTTCTAGCTATTTATTTACTTTCCCGGCGCTTGGTAAGAAGTTATGACGCTGGTTACCTTCACCTTTTACAGTAAAGGAACGCTTGGTAAACTCCGGAGATAACGCAAAAACGTTCGCGTCGACCCTATGGTGCATCTCGCAATATATGGTGGAATTTGGCGGTGTCCCGAATAATGCCCAAATCAGCACATCCCTTCTCCATGGCAACAACACGACGATGGAGACAGAGCTGCGATACGAGGGAGCGGATCGCAAAATTCAAGCTGACGAATAGTAAAGTCATGTCCGATTGGGGGGGGGGGGGGGGGGGGAGGGCATACATTCTAAGACTAGCGTCGCGTCGATCGAGATATCTGAGCTCCAAAGATGCTACGAAACACATCGTACTACAGTTAACGGTTTTCCAAAAGCGTGCCCATAATAGTTAGGCACAATGCTAATTGGAACCCCGAGGCATTTTTTAGCTGATTTTCGAGATGCACACCTCGAGAGTGAAACGCTAGCCTCATGAAGGATCTCCGATGTGCAGACAATAATGACATCACCGCTGCTCTGCTTCAATCTCGATATTACGAAATGCACCGTAAAAAAATGGCTGTGGCTTAGGTAAGGTTAAGCCCAGGATGCGAAGCATACTAGCCTTTATTTTAGTTGTTGAACCACTGTTTAGCCTGGTGAACTGCTGTTGCTTGGCTATATTTGGTTCGGCTAGACGAAGAAACAACTCATGCATTACTTCTTCGCCTTCAAGAGTGGAACGCGACAGCGTTCCCGTCGACCCGCCAAGGGGTGTAAGACAATGGGCTACAGGGCAGCGACTACGCGCCCCGCATTGGACGCGGTGAGCGTCGAGCAAAGCAGCGTTCGGCGCGGCAACGAAATGTGCGCCTGAGCAAGAGACGCACGCCTTAGAAACAGCGCGTTTCTAAGGCAACACCGCATTCACTAGAGGCGCTTTTGTACCGCTTTGAAGCGTTGTACTCGTGGCTCAGTGGTAGCGTCTCCGTTCCACACTCCGGAGACCCTGGTTCGATTCCCACCCAGCCCGTCTTGCAAGAGTTGAGCCAAAGCCACTTCTCCTCTGTCGTGACGTCACGGTGTCACGTGATTTCATGGTCACCGCCGCGCCTGAGGAGCTGGGTTGAGCCCTCGTAATATGCTTCGCATAAAAAAATAAGCAACAGACGTCAACTATTACACAGTTAACCAGCGATATTATTGTCGGCATATTTCTTTCTGTTAACGTACGCCTGGTCCCAAAACCTATCTGCAAAACCGACACCGAGTTCCTTTTAAAATAAAAATGGCTGTGGCTTAGGTAAGGTTAAGCCCAGGATGCGAAGCATACTAGCCTTTATTTTAGTTGTTGAACCACTGTTTAGCCTGGTGAACTGCTGTTGCTTGGCTATATTTGGTTCGGCTAGACGAAGAAACAACTCATGCATTACTTCTTCGCCTTCAAGAGTGGAACGCGACAGCGTTCCCGTCGACCCGCCAAGGGGTGTAAGACAATGGGCTACAGGGCAGCGACTACGCGCCCCGCATTGGACGCGGTGAGCGTCGAGCAAAGCAGCGTTCGGCGCGGCAACGAAATGTGCGCCTGAGCAAGAGACGCACGCCTTAGAAACAGCGCGTTTCTAAGGCAACACCGCATTCACTAGAGGCGCTTTTGTACCGCTTTGAAGCGTTGTACTCGTGGCTCAGTGGTAGCGTCTCCGTCCCACACTCCGGAGACCCTGGTTCGATTCCCACCCAGCCCGTCTTGCAAGAGTTGAGCCAAAGCCACTTCTCCTCTGTCGTGACGTCACGGTGTCACGTGATTTCATGGTCACCGCCGCGCCTGAGGAGCTGGGTTGAGCCCTCGTAATATGCTTCGCATAATAAAGCGTTCCGCATAAAAAGAAAAATGGTCTCCAATGCACGCTGTGAAGGTGGTTGGACGGCAGAGCTGTAGACGACAACTAGAACGATAACCCATTGCGACGTAGGTTGAAATAATTCACCCGTGGCGACATTCACACGCACTCTACCTAATTATAAGCCTGAGACGTTTCGACGGCCTGCGACTTGGCTCGCGCCATTACTTCGTGCACCTACGAAAAGTGGACCAGAGAGAAGAGAAATCAGCCGCACCTCGTAAGCACGCCTCTTCAGGAGTCCGCACTGTACGTGGACTTCCCATAGCATTGTCACAACACAATTGAGTCGCTAGGCTTGTTGTTCTTTTACGCGCTAAAGTGCAGTTACGTCACTCCCTGCTTCGTATGCTACAGTCAAGCTGCCGTCGCCGAGGCAGCTGGCGCTACAGTAATATTTAGCGGGAAACGTATGCGGGGAGCGCTACGTGCTTCGCAGTTCATGTAGGGGCGGGAGCGCCTTATCAATTATGTGGTTCGGATGCTCGTTTTGAGCTTGTCCTTTATCGAAACGTACGCAGTTCTGTATAATAATAATATCTGGGGTTTTACGTGCCAAAACCACTTTCTGATTATGAGGCACGCCGTAGTGGAGGACTCCGGAAATTTTGACCACCTGGGGTTCTTTAACGTGCACCTAAATCTAAGCACACGGGTGTTTTCGCATTTCGCCCCCATCGAAATGCGGCCGCCGTGGCCGGGATTCGACCCCGCGACCTCGTGCTCAGCAGCCCAACACCATAGCCACTGAGCAACCGCGGCGGGTGGCAGTTCTGTATGTTGTAGGCGTGGTACCAAAGAATCTATGCGCGGTTTGCTTCATTTTTTTTCTAGTGCTTGGAGACTCTGCCTTACGCGGGTACGAGCCATTGATGATGAGAGCTTTCTGTCGACGTTACGCCACGAAGAAATCCCGAGGTCCTGGCCATAGACAGCGAAGCTATCTACGGCTAGGACGAGTTAGGAAGAAACGACGTGACAAGTTCGAAACAACAGATAAGTTAAAAGATACACATAGATAAAAGGCGAATAAAATAGGTGCAGCGTGCCGGGTCCCAACATATACGCGTGTGCCGAGTTCAAAACGCATTACAGGCGAGGCCGCCATGCAGTCCCGAGATGAGCATGTGCACAGCTGGGGAAGATATAAATATCGAAAAACGCATGCACAGAGATCCGACAGTCAAAAACGGACTTTGTATCACGCAAGACAATAAAAAATAATCAAACGCAAACTACAACAGCGATAATGTACAACTGCACACAAACATTAATAATGAAAGCGGGTAGCGGTTACAATATCCAAGTGCAGCACGAATCTATATTGTTATAAGCAACCGTTAAACACTTGACGTTGATTTTACTATGAGTACAGCGCTAGCACGGGTTTCCTTACGGACTTACATTTCGAAGGTGCTCCCCAGTGAACTTTTAACCAACGCTATCCGGCCCTTGTGGCGGGAAACCACAAACTTTAACGAACCTTTGCGCGCAGGAATGTCACCCGTAGGTTACGGCTGTCATCAGCGACGGCGCTGTATATACGTACAGTTAGCAGAAGTATCACGAGGTTATACGTGTACGCTGCGAGCAGATAAGAGGAGAGTGACTCACGCCGCGTCGCACAAATAATCCCAACAGCGAAAGCGGGAGCAGAGATGAGAGGAATCAGGAGCAGGTGACAGCAAAGGTAAACAGAGGCATATATATATGCCGTCGGCACCGCTGCTGGAGGGATGCCGCCGTGTCCGTAAACCCACGGAGTTCAACGTGTCGTTCAACGTGTCGTTTGATATAGTTCAATGTATCATACCAGTGGCTTCTTTTTTAATGTTATCCGCATATATACTGTCTTTTCGAAATTAATGCTCATTTGCCATTGTCTACACCACTCAACTACCTTATTAATGTCCCTGTTTAACCTAAGTTGGTCTTCTTCCGTTGTTATTTCATCGTACACAACGCAGTCGTCAGCGTAAAGCCTGATTTCGTTTAACGTATCGTTCAACGTATCGTTTAACGCATTGTTTAACGTATCGTTCAACGTATCGTCTAACGTATCGTTTAACGTATCGTTTAACGTACCGTTCAACGTATCGCTTAACGTATCGTTTAACGTATCGTTTAACGTATCGTTTAACGTATCGTTTAACGTATCGTTCAACGTATAGTTTAACGTATCGTTTAACGTATAGTTTAACTTATCGTTTAACGTATCGTTCAACGTATCGTTCAACGTATCGTTCAATGTATCGTTCAACGTTCAGTTCGGTACCTCGAAACTGATCTAAGCGCGGGAAAGGGACGCTGAAGCGAAACATTAGATGAGTGTATAATCATAACGTAATCCTTCAAAACTCAATACTTGTTAATTTCCCGGTAACAGGTTGATTAATAGAAGAAGAAAACAAATGAATGAAGACCGAACTTACTCCCTTTTCTTTTATTTTAGCGCCGAAACCCATACACCGGTACGTCAGTGTGGCGTCACGGATTCCGACGTGCATTTATTTTTCATATTTGGGCTGTTATAGTGCAGCAGAAGTTGCCGAAACTTACAAGCTTCACTGTTCGGTTGTTTCAGAATAGAATGCAGTCCCTCTTTATCTCTATTTTTGAAAATTTACTATGCGCGAGCAGAGGCCGTCAAATTTCATGACATTATGGTGAGTTGGTGCGGGAATTCGAAGGTGGCGTCGCCACCCGTCACTCGTGTTCTCACGTTTTTTTTTTTCTGGCATTACTCAGTCTCTTCTTACGATGAGAGTAATTTTTTATGGTATTGTAAAAGCGCAATTTACTGATACGGCTGAAATTATTTTATTTTTCTCTTTACTATCCCTTTAAGGCAGATCACATAGTTGCTTGTTATATTTTCTTTTTGATATACCGCAGCAAGCTTCCCGTTTGGGGTGCTTTGAGAAAGAAAATAAAATATATTTATATTAATTATTTTTGCCCAAGAACATTTCTTCGTTTTTTAATGCAATTACTACCCTTTGGCAACTGCACGCACTTTTCAGTATGATGACCGTTTTGGCCTCTTCCAAGCCAACTTGGGCCATGTGACATTCAAAAGAAAGAGAAACAGAAAACAAAAGCAGAAAGGAGCCCTGTCCACTCTACGTGCCTCGTCAATCTCAATAATGAACATTCTGCACTAGTACTTATTACAACTCCGTCTCTGTCTTGCTACTTCCATCAATACAATCATCGCACTAATCATCATAATCATTACACCATATCAGTCATATCGACACCAATTACGTACCCTTTATTTGACCGATCAGAAATCGCCTTAATTTCGCCAATCATCAAGAATAAAGAAAATGAAATTATGTGGTTTTACGCGCCAACACCACGATCTGATTATGAGGCACGCCATAGTGCGGCAACTCCGGAATCCTCCGGAATCCGGCAACTCCGGAAGGGTCCTTTAAGGTACACCCAAATCTAAGCACAGGGTTGTTTTCACATTTCGCCCCCGTCGAAATGCGGCAGCCGTGGCCGGGATTCGATCCCGCGACCTCGTGCTTCGCAGCCAAACACCATAACCACTAAGCAACCACGGCGGGTTTCGCAAATCCCCAGAGGATGAACGCGTCAGCAACTTTTTTTTTGTCATTCGAATCTAGTACGCATGGTGAGAAATTGACAAGCTGGTTTATTTTCTTCGGTGTAAAATGGCGTCTGTCCTTTCTGGGGTCAAGAGTGCCACTCCGTCAGTCCCCGTATTTCGCACAGTTCTCTCCAACGTTGCTGCCCTAGCAACTATCTCGGATTCAGACCGTCTAAGAGGAAACTTTACCTCGGCGCCAACTACACCTCCTCTGCTCAAGTTACACCCGTGAACAAAAGTATACGGACCACCGGCTCTCCCACAAAATGAAAAAAAAGTCCGACAATTACGATACTCCCTAATGAGAAACTTGAATTCAGCCTTTGCGTGTTTTCATTTCGCGATATATTGAGGCAAATAATTTCCGACCGACATCACCGCCCCGACTGGCAGTAGGTCAGTGACGTCAGCGCCTTCGCAGAGAGAGGAGGAGGAGGAGGAGGAAAGAGAAAAGAAGAAGGCAGGGAGGTTAACCAGAATAACGTCCGGTTGGCTACCCTACACCGGGGGAATGGGAAAGGGGAAAGCAAAGATCACAGGGAGAGAGAGGAGGGAAGGAAAGAAGGAAATTGCGGCAAGTTCGCTGACGCGTGTGGTTTTACAGAAATTCAGGGGCAGTATGGCAAAGCTGGCATGTTGAGCGGCATCGGAGCCAGCTGTGGAAGACGGCGACGACGACGAACGCGCGAACCGTGCCACGAGCGGTTACGCCTACGCCAACGCCGACGCTCAACCCGGGAACGGGCGCCTAACAGCTGCGCTCTAAAAAGAAAGAAAGGAATGAAAACTGAATTTATTAGCAATTCTAACGCATACACTGATATCGAGACAGGTGCACTGAACATATTGGAATGCCAAGTTCGGACTCTGTAGTCATCAATTTCAAGTTTACACTCATAGGCGGAGAACGAAAAAAGACAGCTTTATAGCAGAATCTCTGGTCCGTCGCACTTTTCTTGCTCGCCGAAGTACACGTGAAACACAGAAAAGCTCCGAATAGACAACCGCAGAATGGATTTAAATGACATTTGCTGCATGCAATATAGAAAGAAGTATGACTTTTACTAGCTGCAGCTGGAAGACGTTTTATTTAGGGCCCCAAATATGTAACAGAAATTGTCGGAAATCCGTAAGATCTAAACACACTGCACCGGAAGCTGGTGTCACAGTTCTGTAAATTGCCTCTGTCAGGGCATCTCCACCGGACAAGTGGGATGTATCATTTTATACCTTGCGTGACATTTTCAGAATGTTAACGGCAGCTCAACAAAAGCCGCACTTACAAATTACTGCATTTATTCAAAAGAAGTGTATACGAATCAAGTTTGTGTGCTTCAGACGGCTCAAGCGATGCTGTTCGCGGAATTTCGACATGTTTCGTTTTCTTTCTTTAATATTACTAATGCGTTACATAGTTGTAAACTTGATACTAGAGCTTTCCTTTTCATTTTGCGATATTCAACCACTGCTATCCTAAAGGAACGGACGGCCAAAATTAAAGAAACATATTTCCTTCTTACAGTCACTAGATTTTAACTTTTATTTTCTATTACATGCAACGAGCCTCGCCACGTTGAATGCAGTGATTGAATAGCAACACGCCTTCCCCGTTTCAGTGTATTTAGATAGCGGCATACTGACACAAGGCTTCCTCTTCAACGGCTGACTGCATCTTCAGTTTATTTCGTAGACTCGCAGGCGAATATCAGCGTATAATGTATACTGCCGTGAACACAGTGTGTCGTAAATGTTCGCGCATTTCGTGCATTCCGGAGGCCAAAGCCTCCAGGATCTGCAAATAACACGCGCGTGCAATGGCTCAAATATCAGGTAAACGCGGTACAAAGACATATCAGCGTTATATGGAAAAAAAATCCCGGAAGACAAGTTTTTCTTTCTTCCTTTTTTTCATCCAGCCTTCTGCAGCAGAAAACAAGGAAGGAAAGATCACCAGAATTCGGCAATACCAAGGGTTGGGAGCTCATTTGCAGCGACAGCTATAGCAGTGAGCCGACAAAGCGGACACCGCCATTTTGGCAATGTTGGCTAGGCTAGCTTTAATGCAGAGAAAGAAAGAAAGAACTAAAGAAAGAAAGAAAGAAGGAAAGAAAGAAGGAAAGAAAGAAAGAGAGAGAACATTTTCCCGCTATACAAAGAGATGCCCGCTACATTACACCGAACATATGCCCCCTAAAAAATCCAGCAATGCCAAGTCTGTTTAACAGAACGAGGTTTACAATGCCGCAAGCTCCATCGTGTTGAGTAGATCTCCTTTATTACTAAAGGGCACTCGCTTGCGGTGAGGGGGGGGGGGGGGGGAGGCTTCAAGGGCTTTCATCTAAAAACACGTGGAAAACGGAGAAATAATCTTTTCTCGGCATCCGGTTCACCAATTTTCGGCGATGTTTATTGCACTTAAAGGCAAAAGTAAACCTTACCCACTATTGGCGGCAAGGACTTACGGAGTCGCCATCTGTCGGAAGCGCCTCGCTTACGTAGTATGAGGGATAACGCGACGCGCTCCTCGTAGGTTTGGCTTCGGCGCTCAATAAATAAACAGCACGGCGGGGGCCCCCCTGGACATTTCTGTAAGTACTCTCGAAACGACAGACGTCCTTTGCTTAAATCTTGGGCGAACAGTAAGCACAGAATCGTTTACAAACGCTGTCTCTTTACCGAATACGGACAGTGAACGCCCACTGCCGCGGTCACCGCGATGGAAAGGTCGGGTGAAAGGTCGGCAATCGCTGACGGGAAACTATGTGAAATACGCTGTTATTAGCCCCGAGAATTGGGAGTGGCGCCCTCTCGCGAGTGACGTCACGGCCAGGACGCCGCTCGCTCCGGCTCGCTCGGCTGCCGCGCGCGCTCGTTCCCTTCGTGTATGCTTGGGGTATGGGTGGCTCGAGCCATACGTATTGAAAAATACGTCGGCTTCTTTCAGCTGCCATACCTTAACCACAGTTTCTTCTTCAAAAGCGTGTGAGTCGAGAAACTTTGCGGCTTGAATATCGCAAGCTAAGTAGCGTTAAAGGGGTCTACTAGGTTTCGCAATGCATATATGCGCCGTGTCTATCGGTAAATTTTGACTAAAAAAAGAATATCTGCAAATTCAACGCGCGAAGTTGTGTATGATGCTTCACTAAACAATTAACATTCCTTTAGTATTTAGCTATGAGAGGCATTGCATTTTACGTGGAAGAAAAATTTGGTAATTGGCGTCAACATGTTATCTGATTTTAGAAAGACACTGCCCAGCGAAGCTCTCATCATGATTCCTATTACTCTGGTGTGTTGTTCTATTCAAATATGGCCATTCATTAATGCGCAAAAAAATAGTTAGGCGCGCATTTCTTATGAAAAAGTTTGCTGCTACTTTCATCCCCCTCTGAAACAGGCCTCCAAAAAAACGAATTGCTCATGGCTGCTAACACGACGGCGCGTCATGTAGAGTATTTACATAGTTAATTCACAAACACCATAGTAGCAATCACCTGAGAGAAAAGTTTCGTTGTTAAGATCGAGAGCCACTCAATTGAAAGTGATGAAATGTTTCATAGTGGCCCTCAGTAGCCTTTATCGACAATATGGCACACCCCTGATCACGTAACGGTAGCAATCGACTGTCCGTATGGCGATGCACGCTATGTTCGCGAAACCCATCAGTTCACTACAACTTCGAATTAAAACCATAAAGCATGTTTTTTACAGCGCCAACTGGAATGGCTAAAGTATTCTCGAGCTACTACACCGCAGCTTAGATTTCCTGTATACAAAAGGAAAATTCAAGCACCTTCTGTCTCACCATGTCTCGATCCAGCGTTATTCAATTATACAAACTGATAACTATTCGCTTCGTCGGTACATAAAAGAGAACCTTGCAGGCAAATTAAGTTTGCTCCAATACAATCGGAAACATTAATAAAGAAAGCACCACAAGCCTTGCATATGCTTTCACTTGATTTCTGACCCTCCACCGGGGGAATTTCGATATTTTCAATATGTCCCATACTACTAATCATTGACGCTTCGACTTCATTCTGGCTGCAGCGATGCGGTCCAGCACGCATACTTCACTAAAAAAATTGGGCCGAGCAGCCTGTGTCAGTTTGCCAAAGAGATTCGTCATGTATATTCCTCAAGCAGCAAGCACCAGTAAATTTCTCAAGTGAGTTTGATTTGATTTAATAATTTCCATTTACACACACACATGTATGATGTGTGTTGTTTTGTGGCGCAAGGGCCAGGTTTGGCCAAAGAGCGCCATGACTGGTGGTAGTGTTAAGGATGTATTATGGAAGATGTGACTTGGCTGTAGAGTGGCCTAAAATAGTCGCTGTAAAGTGCGTAAAATCTACGTGCTATAAAATTATGGCGATGACTGATGACGAATACTATGAACTTTAAAATCCATCGTAAAAGAATGATGCAATGTTTAAAATATGCGAGACTTTAAATTGCTTGCAGCACTACTGCCTCGCCAGAGCCCTTGAACCATAAGGGCCTAGAGGCATGTGCTATTCAGAATAATTATCGCAGCGGCATCCTCTGGAGAGAGGACCCGCTACGAACATGTCGGGCTAAAAACATGCAAGACAACATCTTTCAGAAAGCTTAGTACTGCGTTGGTGTCAAATAAAGGTTCTGGGCCTAGTAACATTACTGGATGAAGGGGGATGTGCTGGCGGTATGCTACGGGAAAATGTTTCTTTCGTTCAGATTCGGCTTTCGGACACTCCAGTAAGACGTGGAGGACGGTCAGCCTCTCCCCGCATCTACCACAGGTTGGAGGCTCGTTTCCCGTGAGTAAAAAGTTATGTGTGCCGAAAGTGTGTCCTATTCTTAGACGGCAGAATAGGACATCTGTCCGGCGGGATTTTGTTACGGGAGGCCAGAAACCTAATTGTGGCTTGATTACATGCAGTTTATTGTTTGTTTCCATGTCCCACGAGCGTTGCCAGTAGTTCCGCAGTTTTCTGCGCAAGTAGGGCCTCAGATCTGTGACAGGGACTGCTGCGGTAGGATTTACAGAATACGATGCAACTGATGTGGCCATCTGGTCCGCCAGAACATTGCCTTCAATGGCCCTATGACCGGGCACCCAGCATATGATGACATGCTGGTTACATATATACGTTTTACATAGGACGGAATAGAGTTCGTTGATGACTGGGTTTTTGTGCTTAGAAAATGACATCAAGGCCTTCACAACACTGAGGGAGTCCGTATATATAACTGATTTCTGGAGTTGTGATTTATTTATATGCTTTACGGCCGACAGCAGTGCGTAGGCCTCAGCCGTAAAGATACTAGTTTCCGGATGCAGTACGTCGGATTCCGAGAAGGATAGACCGACGGCTGCATAGGACACCCCGTCGTGTGACTTCGATGCGTCTGTGTAGAACTCCGTGCACGAGTATTTGTGCTGGAGTTCCCGGAAATGCATTAGGATTTCAATCTCTGGAGCGTGTTTTGTAACTTGCATGAAAGGTATATCACATTGTATGAGCTGCCACTCCCACGGAGGCAGTAGCTTGGCTGGATGCATTAGGGGAAGCTCGAGGAGTGGAACGTGCATTTCTTCACTAAGCTCCCTCACACGCAGCGAGAAAGGCTGTCTTACGGAAGGACGATTGCGAAAGAGTGTAGCATATGTCATGTCATTAATGGTATTAAAACAGGGATGTTGAGGATTTGAGTGGACTTTCAGAAAATATGTTTGGCTCATGTATGTTCTCTGAAGATGAAGTGACCACTCATTTGATTCTGCATATAAACTTTGTATGGGACTTGTTCTGAAAGCGCCTGTGGCCAGTCGGATTCCTAGATGGTGGACAGGGTCTAGCATTTTTAGTGCGCTCGGGGCGGCAGAGTGATAAATCACAGCACCATAGTCTAATCGTGATCGAATGAGGCTTTTATAGAGTTTCAATAAACACTTCCTGTCACTACCCCACGTAGTGTGGGATAGAAGTTTGATTATGTTCATTGTTTTTAGACACTTTTCTTTAAGATGTTTAATGTGGGGGACGAAAGTGAGTCTGTAGTCAAGTATGACACCTAGAAATTTGTGTTCTTTGTTTACAGGTATCTGTTGTCCACACACTTCTAAGCAGGGATCTGGAACCAGGCCTCTCTTCCTTGTAAACAAAACACAAGAACTCTTGTGAGGATTGATTTTGAATCCATTTTTCTCTGCCCACCCTGACACCTTGTTCAAACCATGCTGTACCTGTCTCTCGCAGACGGCGAGGTTACAGGACTTGAAAGCTATTTGAATGTCATCGACGTAGACAGAGTAAAAGATGGCGGGTGGTAATGAAGCACGAAGCGTGTTCATCTTCACGATAAAGAGTGTGCAGCTGAGAACGCCTCCTTGGGGTACACCCGTTTCTTGCGTAAAAGGCCGTGAGAGTGCATTGCCGACTTTTACCCGGAAGGTACGATTTGACAAATAGCTTTTTATTATATTAAGCATATTACCGTGGATGCCCATTTCTGACAGGTCTCTTAAGATTCCGTAACGCCACGTCGTGTCATACGCCTTTTCCATATCGAGAAATATCGATAGGAAGAACTGTTTATGTATAAATGCGTCCCGGATATTTCCTTCAACACGTACGAGATGATCGGTTGTGGACCGCCCTTCTCGGAAGCCGCACTGATACGGATCAAGCATTTTGCTCATTTCAAGGAAATGGATGAGTCGCCGATTAATCATTTTTTTCAAATACCTTACAAAGGCAACTCGTGAGGGCGATCGGGCGGTAACTTGCCACTAAGGAAGGATCTTTGCCTTGTTTTAAAACAGGAACCACAATGGCTTCTTTCCATGCAGTTGGGAGGTATCCTGCAGCCCAAATGGTGTTGAAAAGTGTGAGTAGTGTAACTTGGGTATCACTGGGTAGGTTTTTGATCATTTCATACATGAGTCTGTCTGATCCAGGTGCAGAGCTCTTGCATGAGCTCAAGGCAGCTCTGAACTCGGCAATACTGAAAGGGCAGTTGTACGATTCATTTTGTAGACATTTTCCTTTGAGTGGCTTACATTCTTCTATTTGTTTATACTTTAGGAAGGATTTCGAATAATGTTTTGAACTTGACACACTCTCAAAGTGTTCGCCAAGTGAGTCTGCCTGATGTTGCAGCGTATCACCCTGTGTGTTTACGAGAGGGAGTGAATATGTTTGTCTGCCTCTAATTCTATTTACGCGGTTCCAGACTTTCGCCTCATCTGTAAACGAGTTGATGTTCGATAAAAACTTTTGCCAACTCTCTCTTCTGGCCTGTCGGCGGGTTCTCCTGCCTTGAGACTTAACTTTCTTGAAGTTAACAAGATTCTCTGCAGTGGGCGAAGCACGTAGCAACCCCCACGCCTTGTTTTGATTCCTACGTGCGACTCTACATTCATCGTTCCACCACGGGACATGCCGTTTGCATGCCGAGCCACTTACTTCACGTATGCATTTACATGCGGCATCCATTATAAAGGCTGTGAAGTATTCCACAGCAGCATCGATTTCTAAAGAACACATGTCATCCCATGATATACTAGTTAAATTTCGGAATTCCTCCCAGTCTGCTGTGTCAATCTTCCACCTAGGAGCCTGTGGTAGATATTCATTTTCTTTAAGTGTTCTTAATAGTATGGGGAAGTGGTCGCTTCCGTAGGGATTATTTGTAACTTCCCATTCGAGCTCGGGCAGTATAGACGCGGAAACTATACTAAGATCTATTGAAGAAAAGGTTCTGTTTGCAAGAGAGTAATATGTGGGTTCTTTCCTATTAAGAAGGCACGCTCCAGAAGAAAAAAGGAACTGCTCAACGAGACGACCTCGCGCATCAATACGAGAGTCTCCCCACAAGCTGCTGTGTGCATTGAAATCGCCAAGAACAAGATAAGGTTCTGGCAATTGATCTATCAAGGACTGAAATTCATGTTTGTTTAGTTGGTAATGCGGGGGTACGTAAATCGAACAAATAGTGATGAGTTTGTTCAGCAGGACAACTCGAGCCGCTACTGCTTCGAGGGCCGTTCGTAGCTGTAAACATTGACACGCTATGCTTTTTTGAATTACAATGGCAACACCGCCAGATGATGCCATAGCATCATCGCGATCTTTGCGGAAAGTAATGTGCTGTCGAAGAAAATTTGTGTGTTTTGGTTTTAAGTGTGTTTCCTGTAGACACAGCACTTTTGGATTGTGTTTTTGAATGAGCTCTTGCACGTCATCAAGGTTTCTGAGAAGACCTCTGACGTTCCATTGAATTATTTGTGTATCCATATTGGGTGATAATATGTGCTGTGTGTACAGAAACAGAAGTAGTGTTTATGGAAATTACTGTGATTAAATTACAGAGCCCTTTCGAGGCCCTGTAACGGGAGTTTTGCCCTTTCTGGAGCGTTCGAGTGAACCTCGCCGCTCCTTAGGCGCTTGGCGCCCCTGGAGGATAGGTGTAGTGTCCATTGCCTCTTGTGAGGCGCCGGACACCTGCTCTTGCGAGCGAGAGGTCACCAGGGAGAGTCTCGCCTTGGAGGGCAAGACCCCTGCGCCCACCAGCCCGGAGGTCGATGGGGTTCCCTGGGGGATTTGGCTGCGCCGGCCGTTGCCAGCGCTGGAAGGGACCTGGGAGGTTGAGGAAGCCTCGGCTGCACCCACCTTCGGGGTCGATGATCCCTTCTCCTCGGTTGACGGAGCAGCGCTAGCTGCAACCGCCGCGGGGGCAGATGGCGTAACTGCCAACTCACTGCTTGAGGGTCGGACAGCCGCCGGAGGCCGTTGTGACGCTGCCCCCTGACGCGCCACATCGGCAAAGGTTTTCTTGGGCAGGTATGATACCCGCCTTCGTGCCTCTTTGAACGAAATATTGTCTTTTACTTTTATAGTTACAATTTCTTTTTCCTTTTTCCATGAGGGGCACGACCGCGAGTACACGGCGTGATCCCCGTCACAGTTTACACAGTGGAGAGAGTTATTACATGCTTCAGTGGCGTGTTCAAGGGCACTACATTTCGCACATGTTTGGCGGCCTCGGCAGCTCTGCGAGCTGTGGCCGAAACGCTGGCATTTGAAACACCTTAGGGGGTTCGGTACATATGGTCTGACACGGAGCTTGATGTACCCGGCCTCTACAGACTCGGGCAGAATACTTGAACCGAATGTGAGTATTAGGTGCTTCGTTTGAATTTCTTTACCATCCCTTCTGATCTTAATTCTTCTGACATTGACAACGTTCTGCTCACTGAAGCCCTCCAAGAGCTCAGCTTCTGTCAGCTGGAGCAAATCGTCATCAGACACAACGCCGCGGGTGGTGTTCAGAGTGCGGTGAGGAGTTACTGTCAATGGAACATCCCCAAATGACACTAGACTGGGCAACTTTTCGTATTGTTTCTGGTCATGTAGTTCTAACAGGAGATCGCCACTTGCCAGCCTTGATACCTTGTAGCCTGGACCAAGGACATCAGTTAAGGACTTGGAAACTAGAAAAGGGGAGATATTTCGTACTTGCTTATCGGATTTTTCAGAGTGGATGACATGATACCGTGGGAAGTTGGGTCTTTCACGACCAAAGAACTTGAACACATCTTCGGTGCGCCCTCTTTTGTGAGGGCGATCAAGGAGGGGAGGGAAGGAACTAGCCATAGAATAATGTAATTTTCGGCGATAACGCCAACCACCCACCGTGGAGCCCTACAAGGGGACGTTACAGGGACTGTAAAAACAGGTCCTGCAAACGCCAGCTGTACGTTATCGCTATAACCAAATATGAGATAACCTAGGTTGGTTATTCACACAAGGTTAACCCTTGCTGCCTGGAAAAATTGGAAGTAAACGGAAGCTAGGAGAAGACAGGAAAGGTGGAAAGTGAGAGAAAGACGAAGGCTGGAGGGAGAGAGAGACAGGAAAAGGCAACTACCGATTTCCCCCGGGTGGGTCAGTCCGGGGGTGCCGTCTGCGTGAAGCCGAGGCCAAAGGGGTGTGTTGCCTCCGCCGGGGGGCCTTATAGGTCCGAACACCCGGCATCGGCTCAACCCCCAGGATCCTCTTTTCCCCGGACACGGCTAAGCCGCGCACGGCTACACGCGGGAGGGTCCGACCCTCGTGTGCTCGGGTACGTGGTGTCGCAACGCACCAAACGCCTGCTTGCGCAGACGCCCCTGCGGGGACACACACATGTACAGAGGAGTCGTAAGTGGAGGTGGATGAGGGAAAAAAGTCGCACAGACGCGGCTTGAGGTAACCTCACCCCCTTAAGAACAATATGGCTGCATGGGGTAACACATCAAGCGCCATATAAATTACATTTATATAGTGGCCATAAAACATTGCAGTTATACAATATATGAAAGAACAGTGAAATATTTCCACAATAACAATGCAAAACACACGGCGGCATTGAAATAAATAAATGATATACACTAGGTAACATACACAAAAAAGAGGAACATAACATACATTATTAATCATTAACAAACGCGCTCTAAAGAGGTGAGTTGAACGTGTAGCACGGAAAAGGGAATATATATTGGTACATTCCTATTTGTACTCTGTAAATAGCTGTAAGCCTTCATTAACTTTACTTCCAGTTTCCGCCGTTTAAAAAAAATGAACACGTGAAGAACCGCCTAATGTTGACAAGCAGTTAAAGAAGCAAGTGAGGCGTGTAGAATCTAAGCTCCAGTATTAGTTAAGTCCCCGTGCTACTGCCGAGCGTTTCTGTGAGGAAATGCGAAAATTCGATATTACACCATGAACTACTCGTCGTCAGCAAACCTGTTTTAGCGGAATAAAATCAACGTAACTGCTGTAGAAGTCATATATAGCCAGCTTTGTGACATACTTGTTGCACCGCGGCAGGTATGGTATCATAACTGGATTCCTATAGGCTATGCTCTTGCGATTGTCTATCCGCGTATGAAAAACCCGCAATGGGCTGGTCTGCGTAGCTTCGGCTGGCA
Organism: Dermacentor albipictus; assembly: GCF_038994185.2. Taxonomy (NCBI): domain Eukaryota; kingdom Metazoa; phylum Arthropoda; class Arachnida; order Ixodida; family Ixodidae; genus Dermacentor; species Dermacentor albipictus. The sequence continues at coordinate 51,999,465 of NC_091830.1, forward strand.
CTGTAGCGTTGCCTTCGAGAGCTGCATTGTTGTCTAAGAAATTAGCTCTTTGAATAAATGTTCGCAAAGGAAGACGTCGTAAAAATATATTTGAGACGACCACCATAAGTATACAAGCAGAGAGAACGAGGGCGAACAAACGAAAACACCGCAGAAAGCGCCCGGACAACGCCCGAACTGTAGCAGACGACAGGCGCGAGTCCGTGCCCTGACGTCACGCGAGCGGCGCTCGCAGCGCCGCTCGTGTTCGTTCTCGGGGCTAATAGTGGGCTGTCTGTATAACCAAATGGAGCATTACAGAATGGAGCCTCAATGCAGCGATCGCACGGGTTCGCAGCGACCGCATGCAATGCATGTCCGCGCACAATGTTTTGCTTTCGCTGTGAGCGCATTTTCGCACCATGCCGTTAGACCGTAGCATGTGAGCAGTTAACAGCAGACAAGCAACCATTGTTGCGTGGACGCCATCGGAGCTGTTCAAAAACAATTTCGTTATCACTATACTCCGGGACAACTCCGGATAATTAACTTTCTGTGACAATGAAAGGAATGCGGAGGCGAAATGCGCGCAGGAGAGAGCGCTTCTGAAAACAGTACCGTGTTTTTCACGGTATTCCACGGTATAGTTTAAGCTGGGGAAGAGAAAACATAAACACCTCATTAGCAACAGTTAGGACGAAACACACCCCTGAATGTAAACGTTTACTTATGTTACGGCTTCTCCATTCCGCATCTATAAGGAAACGGGAAACCGTCACACATGGAAGCTGCGTCGATTCAGCGTTTGTTCTGAGAAGGTAAAAGCACTGTCAAACGCTGCCGGACTACTTGGCGCGGTAACACATGTGCAGCAGGCACGCGCCCACCCGTAGCTTTCCCTTCATTGCCACAGAAAGTTGTCCGCGAGTGTGCAGGGATCCTTCGACGTCTACGACAACTTCTGATGTACCGTCGCGACGATTCAGTCTTTTCTTTTCCTTTTCGTTTCTTCTATATTCTTGGACTTTCAATATTATTATTTCTGAAGTTGCGTCGCATTGTATGTTCATCGGTCTTCTCGGCGAGCAATTTCCCCGCTACTTCTTTTTCTTAATCTAGTACACATTAATTGTTTGGTGCTAACACAAACATGAGCATATGTCATGCCTTTTCTTTAATGTGCTTCTTGACGTTCCCTTTCCATTCCAGTTACTTTGCCAGTATCTAGTATAAACAAAACGAGTTCACATGTCAAAGCTTCAAGACATTACCCGTGCAGCGGGCGCGGGCGAGCGTCTCAGTGTACGCTTTCTGCTACTCAACGAACATAGCAGCCCCGACGCCGTAGCTGAAATCTTCCTCGCGGTAGTGCTTGCTGCACGCCCGAGTTCTAGCCGATGGCTGCTTGCCGGTTCTAGGTTTCGCGATCCAAGCTTCACGCAGCTTCTTGTCCTGCGGCTACGTGCGAATAAGGCTGACGCCGGGCTCCGTTGCTTACGTCCGGCACTGCGGCACCGAATAGTGCCCTACCATGTTGGACGCCTTCGAAGGCAGCCATTACCTATTATAGTGCTCTGTAGAGTTGTCAAGCACAGACGCAAAGCGGGAGAAGCTCTCCACTTAATAAGAACCGCAGCGCAGGTGGGACTTTCGTTTTCAGCTCGCTTCGGCGCTTCCGAAGCAGCCGACGCGGCCGATGTGTCCACGTGATCCCTCATACCGCGTCACGACGACGGCAGCGCCAGCTTTTCCAGTGGTGGAGCTCGCCCCCAATAGGAAGCACATTTCTTGCATATAAGCAGTAAACGTTTTAATAATCATAAAAATCAGAAATAAAAAAACACAAGTATCAAGTCTACAACTGTAACTCAGCAATAAAAAGGCGATATCACAACTGGACTCTAACTCGCTTGATTGTTCTAGAAAAAAATCTGTTTTAGAAAAAAATCTTTCCAACACACACGCACACGACATATAGTATCGTAATTAGGTGTGTAGGAAACAATTAGTCCCCCGTGAGTGATATTATGGAGTATAGGTATGTCGACATGCATAATTTAAAATGCTGATGTTTATTTATAAGTTCAAAGTAAGTGACAGAAAACAAGGCCACGCCTCTGCATGCTGCGTCGCAAATGACGTCATAAGCACATAAGCATGGCATGTGCTACGTCAGCACACGGCAGAGGTGTTTTAAACCATGATCTGCAGGCTGTTATCCACGATACTATTGAGCTGTTCTCCTCCAACAACGCCTGGCTTAGCTTCACTTGGGAAATTTCTAAAAAAATTGCCAACTACAGTTCCAGGTCCTAACGATACTATTTAAGGACGACCGCATATGTTGGCAACATAGTCCGAGGTCTAAGAAGGGGCTACTGCCTTTTAACAGCGCCCATTCCAAACTTGTAGAAAGAGGAATTGTAGTGGATTGCCCTCATTCGGCTTTTCAGGTGACGCAGCTGAAAGAAGCCGGATATATACCCTTCCGCACGCAAGGAGCACAAGGAGCACGAAGCGTCCGCAGAACTGACCTCCCATATTCAGTATACCCACTGCTTCGAGCTCTCCATCGATTCAAGTATCGCCCTACAGTCTGCTAGCCTTCTGCCTAGCTCAGATGGCAGGTCGACGACCTTCGGAAAGGCGTTGATAACGGGTTCGATCCGCGAAACAGAGGACGTAGTCTCGGACGATTACTTCCGGCGGTACCATCGCCTCGGCGGGACGCAGTGCTCAACCAGCCAATCAGCTCGTCCGGTTTTGCTCGACCAGCCAAAAATGGCTGTGGCTTGGTTAAGCCCAGGATGCGAAGCATACTAGCCTTTATTTTAGTTGTTGAACCACTGTTTAGCCTGGTGAACTGCTGTTGCTTGGCTATATTTGGTTCGGCTAGACGGAGAAACAACTCATGCGTTACTCTGCTTCGCCTTCAAGAGTGGAACGCGACAGCGTTCCCGTCGACCCGCCAAGGGGTGTGAGACAATGGGCTACAGGGCAGCGACTACGCGCCCCGCATTGGACGCGGTGAGCGTCGAGCAAAGCAGCGTTCGGCGCCGCAACGAAATGTGCGCCTGAGCAAGAGACGCACGCCTTAGAAACAGCTCGTTTCTAAGGCAACACCGCATTCACTAGAGGCGCTTTTGTACCGCTTTGAAGCATCGTACTCGTGGCTCAGTGGTAGCGTCTCCGTCCCACACTCCGGAGACCCTGGTTCGATTCCCACCCAGCCCGTCTTGCAAGAGTTGAGCCAAAGCCACTTCTCCTCTGTCGTGACGTCACGGTGTCACGTGGTTTCAAGGCGACACCGCCGCGCCTGAGGAGCTGGGTTGAGCTCTCGTAATATGCTTCGCATAATAAACGCGCACTGAAAGTGACATGGCCAAGAGTTACCGTCTGAGAACACGGCCCCAGGATAGATTTCTTTCAACTGTGGAACTTTCGCAGAAACAAGTGTCGATGTTCGTTTTGTAGCTTCGCGATACAGCGCACATGTTTGTTATAGCCCACATGTTTGTTATTAGGCAATATTTACAAAACAGCCCGATCCATCGTCCCGTGCAAAGACAAAACTGCGTTTGAAAAAAAAAAAAACTGCGTTTGGAAAGACAAATGCGTTTGGAAGTCGAGTGATCAGAACGGCGGAGCATAGGCGGTTTCCGTTGGCCATTTCAGTCGCAAATCGCGAGGGGAAACGCATAGGAGGAAGAAAAGTGGTTTGAGATTGACAGTGCCCATCCTGCGTGGAATGTTATATTCTTGAAGCCCTGCCGTCGAGGCTAGACACTTGGACGTAGCGGAGCGAGTTCGACGAACGACGAAAACCTTTCCACGTGACAACCCGCGAAGGACGCTGTAAACGGCGACGCGCACCCGCTCAAGGTGACACGTGACTCGGTCATCGCCCTTCAGTGTCCCTCTAAATGAGTCCTAGTTCAAGTACTCTGTCCTTAATTAATCATCTCTGTTTCTCCCACTTCATTTCTTGTGACTCCGGGTCGCCGATTTGCATTTTGAATTAGCCTGCGCTTGCTTAGAAAGTTTGTCGACCTCTTCCTCTAATCCGTGTCGACGGCCAATGCGATGGTGGAGGTCGCGTTAGTGGCGCCACCTTGTGTGCGCAGTTTGACAAAAGAGGGCACAGAGCTATTTCTACAGAGACCAAGCAGGTTTTACTTAGCTGCCGAAGTAAAGCGTCAGCAGCGATGTAATCATGGAGGAAGCAAAAGAATCGAGAGGCCCGATCCCATCGGCGCGCCAGGAGAAAAGTGCGGATGACGTGACGTATATTTTTTTTCTTTCGCTGCAGCGGTCATGTTATCGGACCACAATGGCGGATTTGTTACGGCTGTCTGCGCTCACACGTGTTGCTCCGTGGGTTTAGAACGCTGGCAAAGGCGTCTTGCGCGCAGGATTGCGTCAGTCTCCGTGTTTTGTTCCGCTGTGTTATCTAGATCGTGCTCCCCCAGCTGTTGTTGCGGCCAGGTGGGGACTGGAAGACGTAAAAAAGCGTGAAATGAGCGCGCACGCAACCCCGTACACCACGCTACGGACGAAGGACGACGTGGGGATATCCTTCCCGTCTTCGGTGCCTTCATGGCAACGTGTCATCACAGACTGGACGCGCTGTGCTTCAGATTACGCACGATAAGCACCTTGCACGTTAGCGGCAGCTGTGCAGTGTTCCTGCTTTTGACAAGAGAGAGAGAGAGAGAAAATAATGCAGAGAAAGGCAGGGAGGTTAACCAGAGGTAGTTCCGGTTGGCTACCCTGCACAGGGGGAAGGGTTAAGAGGGATAAAAAGAGAAACAGAGTGGAAGGGGGAGATAGAAAGAAAGGGAGACAAGCACGAACAAAGCGCGTACACTACAGAGCGGTAGGGGGCGGCATTCTTAGAGTCTGTCGTGAAGCCCCGTAGACCGCAAGAACCTTAATAGCGCGAGTAGGACCTTCAACGCAGATGTTCTTTCGGAGCATTGGCCTAAAGCTTTTAGTTCTGAAAGTGAACGATTGTCCAACTGGTCCAGTACTCTGCACATCACCTGTCTCTCAGCGCTGTAAAAATTGGAGGACGCTTAAGCTTCGCATTCAAGAGTGGGACGCGACAGCGTTCCCGTCGACCCGTCAAGGGGTATAAGACAATGCGCTACGGCACAGCGATCACTTACGCTGCGCCCCGCATCGGACTTAGCGCCCACCTATCACGCGGTGAGCGTCGAGCAACGCAGCGTTCGGCGCGGCAACGAAACGTGCGCCTGAGCGAACGGAACGAACCAAAGAACTCGGTGTCTCGGAGGGGAAACGATCTACGCCAGCCAAACGTCGTGATCGGCACGGGCAGAGAGATAGATAGTAATCTAAACCGGGAGCACGGCGAAGCGTCGTCAGGGGAGAGGGAGTCCCGCGACGCGCCTGGCAGTGGTCCCAATGCGGGCGCGGCGCGCCTCCTGTCGGGGCAGCGCCATACATTGAGAGGAGGGAGTCTTCTGTGTTTGCCGCAAGATGGCTCTGCGTGTGCGGAAAGCGCAGAAGAAATGCAGCGGAAATTCACTTCGCAACTCGTGTAATTGCGACTTCTGTACGTTACATGTTCATAATTACCGATATACACCGCATTATAACTTTCCACGGCTCGTTTCGAAGGCAACACCGCATTCACTAGAGGCGCGTTTGCACCGCTTGGAAGCATCGAACTCGTGGCTGAGTGGTAGCGTCTCCGTCTCACACTGCGGAGACCCTGGTTCGATTCCCACCGGGCCAATCTTGGAAGTTGCTTTTTATTTATGAAGCGCCTGCCGTGATTTATCGCTCACGGTCAACGCCGCAAACGTCGACACCGACGCCGACGACACCGGCTTTTCTGCGACACGAGCTCCTTAACGCTATCGCGTTAAAACGGCCGATGCATTTGTATCAAGTAAAACAGCCACGCGGGAGGATGTGAATAAAGCTGCTACTGCTGCGAGTGATAAAGGGACGAACCCCACTTACTGCGGTAACCTTATCTGTGTGCTCGAGAGACACGAGGACGCGAAGGTTGGCGGCTGTGGTGCAAGAGTGAACAAGGCTCGACAGAAGAATGCGTACGCCTGCGCGTACGTATAGGTCCGGTCAACGCGCTTATACTGGCACCGCAGAACGTTGTATCTGTGAAGCTTATCATCACCCCTTCTGGCTTTGTTTTCATACCTGTCTCGCGCGGCTGCTCTAGGTAAAGATTACATCGTAACAGCCAACGTCTTACAGCCTATAGACCTATAGAAAACAACAACAAAGAAAGTTGTTTTAGTGTACTTTAGGTACAAAAGAAGTATGAACAGAAAACAGAAATGCAAGAGCACTGAGAGAAACCATTACAAAAGAAAAAAAAATGCTATTCGGCACCTCCGTCGTTCCACATCTCTCCCAGGTGCTAGGAAGAGAGTCGTTCAAATCAAAGACTTCATTTCAAACGAGTTAGGATGTGCAGATGACGGCTACGGGGCCATTCCCAATGAAATATGCAAAGCGGCGGATGTACTCGACGCGCCTGTTTGACCATCCCGGCGGTGGGATGAGTTCAGTCAGGTCGGCAGTTCAAACTGGAAGACTGGATGTGGAAAGAGGAGGAAGTGGACGAGCCGCAGTTTCGCGCCAACATAGTTTTCCCGCAGAGTTTACGCGAGGGAAACTCCCCGTGCTGCTCAATTGCCTGCTGCAGCTGCAGGCATGCGCAGCGCTGCGGTACAGCCAACGTGGAAGTGATGGGCAGCATGCACGGATTCGCTTATATATGACCTGGTCCACCCGGATGCAAACGGCTTTCATCATTTGCTTACTTTCGACAATTCGATCGTTTTCAATGAAATATTGCGTTTACGTACAATTCGCGATGATTACGAATGTGCGTGAAGGGTTCCGTCGCGTTCTATGTTTAGGAAAAAAAAATTGAAGCGCGGTTCGAAATTTCGGCCGATGAAGACCGATAAGGCGCAGTAAACAAAGCCGTAAGAACGTCTGAAGCCGTAAGCACGAAGATCAGACAAATCCACGTACTCCCCATCATCCCCGTCGTATGGCTGAACGATGACAGCGCCACAATTCCCCCTAGTGTAATTTCTTGCAGGGAACTCTATGGTTCGAGTACAGCTGCGAATGTTTTTTTTTTTCTATAACCACTGGAAATTCCGGCGATTTGGGTTGAGCAGGCGAGCTCAAAAATTTTCGCTGCACCGTGTCTGCGAAAAACGTAAAAAAGAATATCCTCGCCACTTGGACGCAGAGCCTGAAATTTAGGTTAACTGCGCACTTCAATTCGAGGGCGGAGCCATTGGCAGGGGAGAGGTTTCGCTTTTCCAATGATACTTTGCTGCGAAAACTCGCGAGGAACGTAGTACAAGTAACAATGCGTGTGCTACCGCTGGCCCTGCGTTGCTGTCTGTGCAGGCGAAGTTTTAGGCTACGTTGAAATGCTGCAAACGTTTCCTTCACCCATTAACGCCCGGTGTACTTCTGAAAGTGTAGTGCCATTTTCATTTGTGGATAATTAAAGACAAAACATACAGTGTTCCTTGCTAGGCCAGTTTGCTAAAAAAGATCCTGCGAAGACGACCGCATTGTAGTTTTTTGCGAGATGCACGATGTGTTTGATCTATTCATCGCCAAACTTGGAAAAGTGTTGAACATAGCAGGTGCTACTCTACATACAACTTCTTTATAATTTGTCAAGCATAGCATACGCTTCTCGAAGCTGAATTGTTTGGGTAAGTTTTCGAAAAGAAGGATGTAAGCTATGAACGCATGACATTCCATATACAATACATATTTATACCGTCGCAAGAAAATGAATGCAGGTGTACGTTGTAAAGTACGCTGGGCCTATGTGTACGCCAGAGCGGTATGCTTGATCTCGAAGCACACGTGTTTTTTTTTTTTTTTTGCTGTACTTCGTCAAAACATTTTTTGCCGGCTACAAGAACTTCAGACACTGTTGAAGGAAAGAAATGTATTTAGAATTACATCAACATTGTTATTATTCCTCCTGGTTCCTTTCTTGCTACCGACAAAGATGACGATGCTCTTGTCTTCTCAGTCAATAAGATAGCGAGCAGTGTTAAAGTAAATTTAGATAAATAGAAACTATTTAGACATCACATGAAGAATATTTAAAAAGAAAGACGATTCATGCATCCTATACTACAAATTGGAAAATGAGTGGGAGGGAACAGAAAACAACAAAGACTATGTGTATTCCTATGCCAGTGGAGATGCGTTATGCAATAAAAGTAGGGCAACCCAGATTCGTGAACAAGGCATAGACCCCACCTCTTGAAGTGACAGAAAATTCTAGCGAAAATGACAACTAGCAATCATAAAACAGGACTGTAATGCAAGAACCGACTGTCATTGGAGGAGATGTCACCAGTCCCTTGAATGTTTCAATTGCCACTGAACCAAATGCTGAATGCTTTAGTTTTGAATATCGTTATTCATCGCCTATTATCGCGTCTAGATCTGCGTCAAGATATTTGCGCTGCGCGCGCCTCTGAAAGCAACAGCAAAGCCCCTCCTTGTTACTTGATGAAGTCATGTTACAAACTTAATAAGTAAAAACAGATCCATAACAAACAATATTTCCCACTAAAATGCTAATTTTGCTACCAGAAGGGTATGCGGGCTTGCACAAAATTTCGTTTGACTCTTCGCTGCAAGCCTTTTTGTTTTTGGAAGCTTCAAAATATAGCGTATACATTTCGTGACCTACATCAGGTTCTGCTCCCATAAAGGCCCCGCGTGCTTTATAAAGCACACTGTCGTAACGTTTCAGAGAATAAAGAGCCACTCACAATACTTTCACAATGTATTTACAAGGTGAGAAGATCATCTGACACGAAAAATAAAATGTAATTGGTAGATTTTTCTTGGGCCTTACTGGGTTAAAGGGACCCTACAAAGCAACGCTACATCTATTTGGTCTGGCAGAGCAGTTTCAAAATCCTTAATCATTTGGCAGAAAAAGACGTAAATCCACACCGGAGAAAATGAAGGCTGAACGTCCTGGAATTTCGACAGTGAACATCAGCGCCAGTATGTCAGTGTGGCGTCATGGATTTCAAAGCATACGTCACTGTGACGTCAGTGATTTCGAAGCACATTTTCGTTCTTCGAATGGCGTCGGCGCACGAAATAATTACCCGGAACTTGATATATCACTTTTATTGATTTGTTTAGAACACATCGGAAAAAAAAATTCGTGACCGATAAAAGCTTCATCAGCCCATCTTTATGTACAGTCGACCAAAAAAGTTTACGGACCAAGAGATCTGACAAAAAGCTGAATATCTCCTCAGTCACAAAACACAGACTGTTATTCCCATTTCCAGCCTTTTGCGGCATATGCGAACAACATTGTGATGGACAATTTTACTGGCTGCTTTTAAAGGCTGCTCGTACACTTTGAATTTTCTGAGATCCCGTGGTCCGTAAACTTTTTGGGTCGACTGTACACTGCGTGACGAAGGCCTCCCCCAGCGATCTCCAATTGGCCTTGTCCTATGCTAGCTGATCCTAACTCGCGCCTCCAAATTTCCTAATTTCGTCAACCCAGGTAATTTCTCTTCCTTTGGCACCCATTATGCAACTCAATGCTCCACCGGTTGTCTACCCTACTCGTTACATGGCCTGCTCAGCTCCATTTCTTTGGCAAAATGTCGACTATAGGGTACCGGCTATCCACGTTCAATCTCCGATCCGGCTCTTCCCGTCTCTAAACGTTACGCTTAACATATATCTCGTTCCATCCCTCTTTGTGCGGTATTCAACTTGTTCTCGAGCTTTTTTCTTTCCAGTAACAATTTCAGTAACTGGAAGAATCTCACATAAGAAGGAAAGGTGGGAGAGGGCTGCCTTAGTGAGCTGTGTGTTACTTTCATGGCGAAATAAATCAGATTCCTCGAGGCATATATGTCAGGTAGCCAAATTTTTTCACTTTTTCTGTTTCCATTACGATGTGTGCGCAAGCCCGTATTGTATTGTACACACACACAACCGTATTGTACACCCACATATAGACATATTTCATGAAGACGTTGTGGAATAAACAGTTAACAGCAGCGCTTGTCTCATGTGTACCCCTTTCATTCCTGCCATGTTTGCTTTTTTTGTGCGCACTTTAATGATGTCCTGTATGACCCAACTTAAGCCCTCTGAAAGTGCTTTTAAATAATTTGTTTGATGTACCCAGGAAAAACTGGCAGGTTTGGGCATTGGTGCACAGAAAAACGAAAAAAATAAACACGGAAAGTAAGAACGTTTACAATTACGATTAAAATTGTGGGATAAAAAAAAAATTAGAATGAAAAGCGCGCGCGCGCGCGCGCACGCACGCACGCACGCACGCACGCACACGCGCACGCACACACACACACACACACACACACGCACACACACACACACACACACACACACACACACACACACACACACACACACACACACACACACACACACAAAGGAGCTGGAATAAACAGCTACCTAATGAACAACCATACAGCGATAACACACAATTGAGAGACGGGAAACTCGTATGGAAGGAGAGAGAAACTACGAGAAGACAGGAGAGGAGCTCGGCTAGAAATAATGCTCAAGATGAAGTGCGAAGCTCGGAACAATAAGAAGACAACACGCTTCGAAAAACATCGACAATGAGAAAATGACGGTAGTAAAGAGTTCGCATTCCGCTGAGAGGCGAATGTCTGATGAACAATAATAATAATACAATCGATTAATCAACGCGCACAAGAACAACACATTTATTTATTTATTTATTTATTTATTTGTATAGTGTTACGGAGACCTATTATTGATTTGTGTGCCGTATGCAACTACTTTTTTACTTTATTTCTAATCCAGAGCTCCTTGAATGAAAGAAAAGCACAGCTGGGGCTGATAGGGGCCAACCGTGTCTCGAATAAACCTCGACGACCGTGCGGCTTCACAGCATTACAAAACGTGAAGCCTCAATTGTGCGGAGATACTTTATCGGCGTATGCGTCAGTCACCGAAAGAACAAAAAAAAAAAGGAAAAGCGTAGGAAACGGAACGATGACTCGATACCTCATGCTCTTTCAGACGGCCCAGGCAACTGTGCGCGGAGGCCGCCGCATAAAGTACTACAATCGCTGAAACGGAATCGTCGACAGTGCGGGTTTTGATAAACGAGACGACCCGCTTGCAACCCGCACTCCGGATTGTTGAGCGTGCGGTACTCAAGGAGATCTCAGCGCAGAGCGCTGTTATATTCTCTGGAGACCCCCTTGTACGTTATATTAAACTGAATTAAATTCAGAGAGTCTTACGTGCCGCAACCACGATACGATTATGAGGCACGCCTGTCAGGATTGGGGGCTCAATCCTGTCCCTCGTGATCCGTTATCAAGATTGGAGTCCGGCATGAACTAGAAGGTAGCTGGCCCAAGCCGTCGTCCAACTTATCCACGCTGAGGACGTTGATGAAGGGAAGGACTGCTTCTCATCGAGAACGAGGAATATAGGTGTATTTACAATATTTATATCAGTTTAACATGACTGTTTGAGAGAGTACATCAGTCTAACATGACTGCTTGAGAGAGAGTGTCAGTCCAACATGACTGCTCAAGAGAAGTGTGTCGAGCATCCGCACAACAGCAGTTTTTAAACACTCGGTCCTCTGGCCATACAAGGCGGCGAACGTTCGTTTCGTCAACGCAACCTAGCCGCCTCCCGCAAGACGGCCTAGGCACACAAAGGCACACACGTTCCAATGTCCGGAGCCGACGTCAGAGGGGCCCCGTAGCACTCGGAGCACGTTCCGGGTAGCGCGTTGGGGAGTTTGGGAACAATAGTTGACCCGCCGAACTCATTCCGTCACAAAGTCGATTTAGTCCCGCTGTGGCTAGAAGTTGGCGGCGAAGCTCCCGGTATGTTGTCCTCATAGTCGTAAGCGGGTGGCAATCTTGCACGGCAGCTGGCCATTCTTAACAGCGTCGGGATGTAGCCTTTATAGTCGTAAGTGGTTGGCAATCCTACACAGCAGCTGGCCATTCTTAACACGCCGTAGTGGGTACGGGTCGACTCCGGCCTAAATTTGATCACTTGAGGTTCTTTAACGGGTACCCAAAGCACGGTGCATTGCGCAATGCACTCCGCCACCCATCGAACTGCCGTCGACGAGGCCAGAGTGAGATCCGCGGCCTCGGAGATCAGCGACGCAATTTAGACGCCAAGCTACGGCGGTGGGTTGTACATTGTACTGCACATTGTGTTCCTGGCTCCTCAAGGTTATAACCAGGAATGGATTACGTAAGAAATTCACCCAGGATATGATGTGTCGCATTTGGGCGGAACTGTGCGCACCAAATGTAGGTTTAATCGTATTCTTGACGCCAGCCTTTGAGAAATATCGACACTCGTTTGATGTGGACCGTTGTGTCGTGATAGGGAAGTTGATTGTAGTTCGTTAAGCACCGCTCGATGTTCGCAAGAGCTTCATATGACCATGCTCGCACAGCGGAATCTATATATATGTAGCCACAGCGCGAGAATACAACGTGACATGGAGAGAGGGATTGATTGAAAAGAGAAGAAGGAAGCAATGAACGAAGGAATGAATCAAGATGAAAGAATGGAAGAAAACAGCGATCGATATCGGTGATTCGTGAACATCTCGTCTGGTCGGGTCGCAAGTTCATGTGAAAACGAAGGGCACAGACCAAAAATGTATGCTTAATAAGTTTCAGACGCTCATAAACGCTGACCTGCCCATATGCACATACATTGGTGCACATATGCACCATAAACATTGAGCTGTTCGAAAAGTATAGCTTATGTTTAACATCCCACCTCTCTTACCCTTTTCCCTTCCCCTAGCTATGGGTAGCCAACTGGGCTCTTGACTGGTTAGCATCCCTGCATTCCTTATATCCCCCTCCCTTTCTTTCTCCACCTAAGTATTTAACTATGCAGCTGAAAGACTGCGCAATTGCGATAAGCTTGATGCTTCAGGCTTTCTTTCTTTCTTTTCTTGTGATTTTCATCATTCCTTTTTAGAAGATTGACGGCGTAATAAAACATGCACTTCATACATTCAGCAGAGATTTAACGGTTATTTTTAAATACAACCCACTTAAACTCGGTCAGTGAAGGCTGAAGAACACCAATTTATTCGTTAAAAAACGTTGATTGTGGGTTGATTCTCGAAGGGGGAGGGCGCCGGATTAATTTGGATTACCTTGGCTTCTCTTGCATGCAGCTAAACCTAAGCACACAAGCGTTTTAGCATTTCGCTCCCCCCCCCCTACCCCCAATCCGAATGCGGTCAACATTGCCGGGATCGAAGCCGGGGCCTCGAGCATGATCATCGCGACGCCGTAGTCCCCCAAACTACCACGGCGGGTGTTTCCCCGGCTCCCGGTTATTTAGATAAAGGAGCTCCTGAGATAACTCATCCTTTTCTTTTACTCGCCATTCGGAAGGGCATATATTTTTGCGACCAATTATTTAAACTGCAGGTTTAATGTAGCGATACTGCAATGGTGGGTTAGGAGGAACGAGAGTATAGTCCGCAGTTCCGGATTAATTTTGACCACCTGTGGTTGCTTACCGTGCACCTGAATCTGAGTACACACGCGTTTTTTTTTTTTTGCATGTCACCCCTCTGGAAGTGCGGAGATTCGAACCCGCGTATTCGTGATCAACAGTATAAAGCGCCAGAGCTACCGGCCAGCCACGGCGGTTTTGTGAACAAGGCTTTCGCATACGGAAGCCCTAACGCTTGAAACCTATTAACCTTTCGTCCTTTTGATCGGCGTCCTCTTTGTTTCTTCTTCTTTATTTTTTTTACTCGAGAAACAACGAATGTGCTGTTGCCGACGCGTGAAACGCTAAACGAAAACAGACTAAGGTCGAGCGGCGCTTGTTCAATGCGACATTTCGTTCGCGAGCTTTTTTCCACGAAAGTTCGAAAGGGCAACGGCTCCATATGCCGCATCAGAGTATTAGTTGAGCAGACGCAGCATGGCCGCATTCCTCCACGAAGCTATCAATTTTATGCGAAGCATATTACGAGAGCTCAACCCAGCTCCTCAGGCGCGGCGGTGTCGCCATGAAACCACGTGACACCGTGACGTCACGACAGAGGAGAAGTGGCTTTGGCTCAACTCTTGCAAGACGGGCTGGGTGGGAATCGAACCAGGGTCTCCGGAGTGTGGGACGGAGACGCTACCACTGAGCCACGAGTACGACGCTTCAAAGCGGTACAAAAGCGCCTCTAGTGAATGCGGTGTTGCCTTAGAAACGAGCTGTTTCTAAGGCGTGCGTCTCTTGCTCAGGCGCACATTTCGTTGCCGCGCCGAACGCTGCTTTGCTCGACGCTCACCGCGTCCAATGCGGGGCGCGTAGTCGCTGCCCTGTAGCCCATTGTCTTACACCCCTTGGCGGGTCGACGGGAACGCTGTCGCGCTCCACTCGTGAAGGCGAAGCAGTAATGCATGAGTTGTTTCTTCGTCTAGCCGAACCAAATATAGCCAAGCAACAGCAGTTCACCAGGCTAAACAGTGGTTCAACAACTAAAATAAAGGCTAGTATGCTTCGCATCCTGGGCTTAACCTTACCTAAGCCACAGCCATTTTTTTTAATTCTGGAGTTGTGCGTGCCAAAAACTACGTTCCCACTATGAGCCTAGGCACGCCGTTGTGGGGGGACTCAGGGTTCATTTTGACCGTCTAAAGGTTCCTTAACGTGCACCCTACTACGCCAAAACGGCGGGTCGTGAAGCTATTCCAATCAGAGAGAGCTTCGCGATTGAGAAGTACCGTTTTAGTTTTCTTTTTCTCGCAGATAGCCGCTGAACAACGACTCCAAACAACGACAAAGGTTGACCAATGACCTTAAGGTCAATTGTCTTCAATGAAGCCGACTGGAGCCAACAGTTGCATGGAGGGAATGCGTGTCGTCTGCAACTTACCCCAGACGACACTCCTGTAGTGCCACCTGGATTAAGTTCCAGACGACAAGCATGCCTGCGATGTGTAAGCACACACCTTAGCTGTGGCAAGGCCACGCGAGCGAGCTCACACGCCACGAATCAGATCGACACGCCGCAACAGAACAGATGCGTTGACAGAGTATAACTGATTACGAGGCCTAAAAAACGAGCAGACAACAACAAGTGTACAACTCACCCCATAGTATTCCCGCAGGCAGACGAAGCTGGCGCGCAGAAGCTGCAGACGATAACCAACTACACGCACGGCGTCGGTCGGGCACACAAGCAGACGACAGAGCGCAGGAAAACAAAGGTGACGCCCAAGCACACACGGAATCGGGCCGACGTTCTATAATGATCTTTTAGGCCGGCATTTGAAGAACGCTAGAGGTAAATGCGGCCTGCATAGCACTCCCTGGACGCCGATGATCCACTCGGCGCGATATTTCTTTTCTTGTTTCCGCCGACACGCGGATACCCTCACTGCGCTAGAGAAGACTCAACTGTTGGGCCGCGCAGGAGGCGTGCTGCCGCCGGAGGTGAGTCTGTTTCCCTCTTTCTTTTTTCTCTTTTCTATTCCCCTCTCTCTCCCCTTCCGCCGCCATTGCATCCATTTCACCTAGAGCGCACGAAATCCTCTCCAATTCGCTCCCCTGAACCTCGGTTCTCTATGCGTAGTGGGGGAGAGGGTATTGAGAGAGGGTGCCACAGTTCCTACGGTGGTGTGTGTACGCGCGTGCATTTCTCTCCGGCGCCCTGACAGCTGCCTCGGGCCCGGCTGGGGCCACATGAATCGCGGCAAACCCGGAGCTACGCAAAACAAAAGGACGGCAGCAGATTTCCCCGGGCCGCGGGCATCTAATAGCGAGAGGCGAGGAACTGGACGGCTGACACGTGGTGTGAGGTTCTAAATCACTTTCGGGTGGGAACTCGAAAAGGAATAGGCGGAAAATGTGAATGTCGAGTGTTGTTCGCGGTACGAGACACTCGAGAAGCACATCGTTCGCAACTGGCACAGAGCATTCACAATTTTGGTAGCATATATATATATATATATATATATATATATATATATATATATATATATATATATATATATATATATATATATATATATATAGTTGTGTAAGAAAAGCATACTGCTCCGTTGGCATAGCACAAAATAATAAACACGACGTACGTGAAAACACGTTATTTTTTTTTTAAACGTTTCGGCTGGTGGGCTAGCCATCGTCATTGACGTAGGCTGGTCCACTACCCGAAACGTTTGACAGTAAAAAGAAAACGTGTTGTCATGTACGTGGAGCTTTCTCTTTCGTGCTATATATATATATATATATATATATATATATATATATATATATATATATATATATATATATATATATATATATATATATATATATATATATATATATATATATATATATACACCCTCCATATATATATTCCCCGAAGCGATAGCGTACTGCTACATACTTAGTCGGCCCCACAGAGTATTTATTGCTCGGTAAGCGCTTGTAGTCTTCTGTACGTGGCAGGGAAAATCAAACAAACATGAAAATGCAGTAGGAATATTGTTTGCGTCGAACAACGTAAGAAGAGTAAGACCACACAGAGCGCCACCCGAGTACAGTTAGCACCAAGAAAATAACAAAACAAATCGGCGCCGTTCGTTTCACAAGCCCAGCTTTCTGTGTAGCTTCGCATCACAAGACGGGCCGACGTCAACATTTCCCTTTCATGAAGCTTCCTCCACCTTGCGGGTGTCCGCAGAACTGATTTGCCAAATTCAGTGTTCCAGCTGTCCTTCCGAGTTTTTCGATTAATTCGTCCCCCGCGCGGTGCGATCAGCTACAGCTTCCTGTTCAGCTCCCGAGTGGATTTGGCATCTGGACTCTCGTGCTCGTTTGCCCAAGTTTCGAATTTTCTTTAGTGAAGGTGAATTACGGTGAGTAATTAGTTCTATCCTTGAGCGATTGTGCGGAAACGAAGCAAGAGCCACGGAGAAGGTGCGGCTTTCACACGCAATGCTAGAATAACCGTTTCTCGGTTACCAATTAAGGCGTTTCCCTTCCGGGTAGGGCAACACTGTTTATTGGCACCTTACTGGGCTCGCCGTGTACATTAGTGTTCGTTGAGCCAGGCAAGTAAAACACACACACACACACACACACACACACACACACACACACACACACACACACACACACACACACACACACACGAAGCAGAAACAAGAACAAAAAAATAGGCAGCGGGAAAAAGAATACGCCGTAACAATCCGAACGGTCCGAACATCAAAGTGAAGAACGCTCGAAAAAAAAAAAAAAAGCGAGGGCATAATGGCATGGTCACGGATTCCGTAGGGAGACACAGGGAATCCCACACAGTGGGCACCATGTAATAACCTCGCTGAGCGCGCCGGAAAGCCGATCGAACTTGACGGTAAAATAAACATCCATCGCCAGTCGGTCTTCCAAGGTAAAACATCTCCCAAAGTCGCCGCCAGCGTTATTTATTTAGTTTCACGACACGAAGGGAACAGTCGTGTTTAGCGTGACGTACGTGTCCGTCCGTTCGTAAAGACGGTCAAAGCAAAATAATGCGATGCGCCATATTTTGTTCGCGAAAGGATATATGCGCGAAAATCTTCCTGCAGAGATTATGGCGAATAGCGCACCATGCCGAACAACTGGCAGAAAAAAACAACGCGATGGAAATGAGGACAAAGCGCTGTATTAAAACTAAATTTTATTCGACAAATTGTAGGTAGGCTTATATACGCGGAAAACAGGAAACATAAACAACGAAAAGATTCAGCGAAATTCAATACTTTGGGGACTGGAAAATTTCGCAGTAAGTCAGACTCTGCAATGGCGACGTCTTTCCGAGCCAATCGGAGCGGCCGCAGCAGCCGTGTTGGCCAATGGGAGCTGACAAGATGGCGAGTTAAACAGTATGCCGGAATACGACAATGTCCGAATACCACCTATTCTGCCCTTCGCTTCTACCGGTCGAAATTATATGACTTCGGCAATCCGGAAAGCCAGAAAGGCCATGCATGACTGGTACAAAGCTGCAAGTTGCTTATTTTGTAAGGTAAAGAATACAAAAAGAAAAATAGAGCGAATGAAAACAGCAGGATCCTGTTGGCGAGGGGAATCAGTTCGCTGTTGTTTGGCTGGCGTCGGAAAGCATGACGGGCGGCAGCAACTTCCAATTACAAAGTTCAGGGCAAGGACAAAGCCCCCATCAAATGCAATACCGTTTAACGAACACGCGCAGAACAAAAAACGATGCCGCGGTAAATTTCGATGATTGATGCTCCGGCTCTAAGAGCTCTCTCCTGCTTGCGATGCAGGCGCTGGCGATGAGATTAAAAGAGGCGCCACCTTTTTTTCGGCGTTGCAATTTATTTATCAACTGTACCTAGGTCGTCCTCACCTGACGAAGGTCCTGAGCTCCGTAAAGTCAGTATATTGCCGCATAGGAGGACCGGTGGAAGGTGGGCTATCGGATGACGTGCAAACAGGCACGATAAATATATGCAGGTATATCAACGCAAGAACAAAATGTTTAAAAAGCGCCTCTAATGGAAGGCCCAGGGTAGTATAAGAGATTCACACCTTCGCCATAACGGCGATGCAATGAATGCGAGGGAACATGTCAGAACATTACACGAGGTGGTGTAAGAATCGTAGCTGTAGTGGCAGCGTGAATCGAAGTGAACGTAAGCTAGGCAAGAACGAGCTCTTTTGTTATGGGTCCTGTGCTTAAATATTGCAATCGGACAATTTCATTTATGTTTCACTTTCATTTCATTTTCATTTTATTTGTGCCCATTTACAAGCAAATGGAGGGGGCCAAGGTAAAAGCTGCTTATTGGCAGCTTGAGTGGTCCCTGGCCCCCTTTACATATTGGC
The DNA here is from genome assembly GCF_038994185.2 of Dermacentor albipictus. Taxonomy (NCBI): domain Eukaryota; kingdom Metazoa; phylum Arthropoda; class Arachnida; order Ixodida; family Ixodidae; genus Dermacentor; species Dermacentor albipictus. Next base: position 52,018,371 of record NC_091830.1, read on the forward strand.
GGAACGGTGGCAAAGAACACTTTCAGAAATGAAAAAAATAAAGAACAGTGGGTTACATCAAAATAAAAACATTTCTTTCATTCAATGCATATGGTTTTACGGAATCATGGCGATTTAAATGGTAGTTTTCACCAGACAGATGAGCTCCGATGGTGTCAAGGCATGGATGTCAATGCCGGCTTCTAGGTAATAATTTAATAGCCGTGGCAAGGTGTTTGCGACCATTTGATGGCCGTAATTTGTCCTCGAGAAGGGTATGAGCCATTTTTCATGGCTGCGCGTCTCATATGTAGGTGTATTCTCTTTTAAGTTTGCTATATTTGTAATTAAGTTGCTTCTATTTTTTACCTGAAAGTAATAGGTGCGTAGGAGGGTTTGTTTGTAGAGATGATGACTTTTTGTTATGTTGTACTTGGTAAAAAGATTCTCAGTGTGTGAGTTGTATGGCACATTTGCGATAGCGCGTATTATCTTTTTTTTGCATCAATAGTATTTTAGAGTGATTGGAAGCTGATGTCGTGCCCCATACAAGATGGCAATAATTTACATGTGAGGCAAATAGTGCATTATAAATGATCAATTTAACTGACATTGGTAAAAGGTAGCGATTTCGATGTAGTAAACCTGTTACGCGGCTCAGTTTCTGCAGTACAAAATCCACGTTAGCGTCCCATTGCAATGTGTCGGTAAAATATACGCCAAGTACTTTTACCGTGTCAACAACCTCTATTTTCTCAGAGTTATAAAATATGTTGTGGGTCAATGGAGTACATGTACCTCTTGTTTTAAAGATGACTGCTTGTGTTTTATTCGAGTTTACTTTTAAAAAGTTGTCCTGGCTCCACTTTGAGAGATGGGTTAGTAGGTTGTTCGCTGCACTAATGAGGCCTGTAAAAGAGTTGTTTGATAAAAAAACACTCGTATCATCTGCGTAGTTTATGAATTTTGCTTCTCGGTGGATAAGAACTATGTCGTTTATGTAGATGTTAAACAAAAATGGGCTAAGGATACTTCCCTGAGGGACACCTGTTTGTATTTTTCGTGTAGATGATATGTTAGTGTTTATAGCCACATATTGCTGTCGATTTCTAAGGTAGGATGTCAGTAACTGAAGAGGAAGGCCTCTGATGCCATATCTTTCAAGCTTAAGTATTAGGAGGTCATGGTTTATGCAGTCGAATACTTTTGTGAAATCTATGAATAGACCAATTACAAGTGACTTATTTTCGAGGTTCTGCAGTATATATTCTTTTTGTGCTACTAGTGCTAATTCTGTTGATTTACCTTGTTGAAAACCGTATTGAGCGTCTGTTATTAGTTTATGTTTATTGCTGAAAGATGTTAATTGGTTAAGAATGATTTTTTCAAGACCTTTAGAAAACTGCGGGAGAATATATATCGGACGGTAATTTTTTAAATCAAGCTTGTCACCTTTCTTATATAACACAATTACTTTTGCAATTTTCATTTTTTCGGGAAAAGTACCTGATGTTATGCATAAGTTATAAATATAAGCTAACACAGGTGCAATGTCACAAATGACGTGTTTAATAGGTCTTATTTGGAGGCCATCAGCATCGTAGCTGCATGAATTTTTCAGTTTGAGAAAAACTGAACAAACCTCGGTAGGTGTTGTCGGTTGGAAAAAAATAGTGTCCATGGTTGCACGGAATTGAAATGTACATGGTGGGCTTAGTGATAAATGGGAATCAGTGTCTGTAAAGTAATCATTAAATGCGTTAACTAAATTATCTCCGGTTAAATGTTCATTAATTAAAGCCAACGTCTTTCTTACCGACTTCACCACCAATGTTTAAGTATTGGGTATGCTTTAAACCTCTTTCCTGGGCCGGTCCCGGAGGTAGTGCACAGCCGGCCTCGCCAATTAATATACGTCATTTTCATGTTTGAGCTCTGTTATTGTTTCGCACTTGTAATATTTAAGTCTGATAAGATTTAAGATAAAAGCCATGCGCTATCGGTGCTTTGTTTCATGAAATTTGTTTGTGGGCTGCCATGCCCGAAATTCTGACGAATGACTTGTCAAGAATGGAAGACCCGGTATGAGCAACGTTAGCGATAGAATGGTGTGGCAACACAACTTGCGCATGCCGCATGTCATTAGCATGACGTGGCATTTAGCATGCATAGACCTAAATATATACGGAAGCCCACAGCGACGCCGGCTGCAAAAGCTCGCTTGGAGTTGCCACACAAGTGGCATGCCGCAACAACAACAAAATCTAACTATACATTGCGTAAAACTGTGCTATGGAATATATACTGACATTACCAGGGGGAAATGTCGAGATGTATTCGTTCAGTCTAACCGCGGGCGATAGACCGATGATCTACGACTCGGCGTGGCGCCATTGAGAAAGCACATTGCAGTTTCTTTTACTGCTTCTTGTTCATTTGGGCTGCACAATTCTTGCGCGGCATATATATATAGACTCCAAAGCAGTGGACTGGGCCATACTCGTTCCACACTTATTTCGCAGGCGTGGCGGTGCAGCTGTACACTGCAAAACAATTTACACCCTCATTCACTTCAGAGGGTGTAAATTTTGCGGTGTAGCGAGTGCCGGAGGGTGTGAGTGGATAGGGGTGTATACGAACGGGAGTGAGTGGCGATTAACGCGAGAACGAACGAATGGCCAGTGACGGCGAACTTGAGTGGACGTGACTGACTGTTAAGCGAGCGTGAGGAGTGGGTCGCGTGTGTGTGTGTGTGTGTGTGTGAGAGAGAGAGAGAGAGAGAGAGACAAAGAGTACCGGTGAACGGGAAGAGACGCGAGCGCGAGCCATCCAGTGTAACTACACATCAGCGTTAGCGTGTGCTTAGTGTGCGAAAATATTGGCGAATGAGTCAGTACCGGCTTATACTGCCACCCTTTATATATATATATATATATATATATATATATATATATATATATATATATATATATATATATATATATATATATATATATATATATATAATCATTCTTGCAGCGCGTACTCCCCCATAAAGCGTTTCCACTGGAGCCAGTTGCAGTGAAGTTCCGGCACACCACCGCCTGGGCGGGCTGATGACGATGACGATGATGAAGAGCTGCTCCTCTACGCGCACAGCTGCTCTCGAATAGAGGCAGGAAACGTCGTTTGTTCGCCCCATTGGGTTCGCCCGCAAACTTCCCGACCTCTCACAGCCACTCCCCCCGTTCTTTCTCTACCGCAGCCACAATCACACACACACAGACACACAAAACGAAAACAAAGAGAGAGAAAAATAACCCGGGGAAAGCGGGGAAAAAAAACGAAAGCCGAACACGTGACTGCGGTTTCCCACATTCGGTCTGTCGACCTTGATGCAATCCGAAAGCGCCGTGTTTCATACGCGGGAACCACATAGCAGTGTCGCGGAGTTGCTCCTATAGTCAGGCGCGGCGCAATTGGGGCGACGCGCCTGTGTCGTTTGAACACGTGTCTCCCTAGATTCCTCTGATTCGGACAGCACGAAAACAAACGGTGCTGCTTTTGTAAAGAATCGGCACGTTGAGTGAGGAACCGGCGGATGACGTCATCCTTTTGGCGGCATGGTAGGTGACTCACGCGCCGGTGATACTGTTCAGGCCCCAATCGCCAATTTCACCGTTTCGATTTTTCTTTTTTTTCTTGGTATATCACGCGTGGCTAGAAGCGCTGGTGAACACCATTAAGCTCCTTATTGAAAAAAAAATTAAATTATGGGGTTTTACGGGTTAAAACCACTGTCTGATTATGAGGCACGCCGTAGTGGAGGACTCCGGAAATTTCGACCACCTGGGGTTCTTTAACGTGCACCTAAAGTACGCGGGTGTTTGCGCATTTCGCACCCATCGAAATGCGGCCGCCGTGGCCGGGATTCGATCCCGCGATCTCGTGCTCAGCAGTCTAACACCATAGCCACTGAGCAACCGCGGCGGGTAAGCTCCTTATTGGGAAGCGATTGTTTCACTTTGAAGGCGACGAAGCATCGAAGTGTCCACCCCACGAAATGAGGCATCGAACGCTTACCGGTGAAGTGGAGGGAAGGGGGAGGGGGGGGTTATGCTGCTGTTTAATACAATACTGTCAGAGAACTGTTCAAGTGAGTTAATGCGCCCAACGTTAAATATACTATACTCCGCTGCTTTGTTGCCTATAAGCTTATATTAGGTGCATGCGTGTGTCTGTGGTGGCTGCGTTATTGCCTAAACTTACATAATGCGCGCTCACCTCCCTTCAGAAGAGTAGGCAGGCGTTGTGCCCCTTCCGGTGGCAGTTGCCAGCCTGCTCCTCGCTTTCCCTTTCCTGTTAACTGTGCGTATGTGTTCAAAACAAATAATAATAATAATAATAATAATAATAATAATAATAATAATAATAATAATAATAATAATAATGCGCGCATGTGCGTGCGCGTACATGCTATTCTTAATGGAGAAGGTAACTGAAAGTGGAATATTCATCTTTTCCTTTAACAACAACATAAATATTATCTGGAGCTTAACCCTCATCCATGCAACTTCATTTCCCTAAACAACAGATCCCTTTTACTGTGCTTTCCTTGGCGTCATGGTCTGTAGGCTCCCATGGTCGTTTATCTGGCCGTAATTTAGTTACGTTCCCGAGGCTCTTATCGAGATTGATGTATTGCATTTTTTTTACTTACGTCACATAATTGTTATGCACTGTGTGCGCCGCCCTCGTTTCTATGCACTGCAAGTTCTTCCCGCAAGTTCATTAACTAGAAAGTGTCTAACAAGGCTGTCATTATTTGTTTTCCCCCCGAAGCAATGGCGTACTGCTTTCTATCTATAGTCGACCTACAGAGTATTGGCTGGCAAGCGCTTGTATGTATGTATGTGAGAGGGAAAATCAAGCAAATAAGAAAATACAGTAGCATTATTGTTTGTGACGGACAACGCAAGAAGAGTAAGACCACATAACGCGCTACCCGAGCACAGTTTGCACAAAGGATATAACAAAACAAGTCGGCGTCGTTCGTTGCAGAAGCTCAGCTTTCGGTCTAGCTTCCTGCTACAAGACAGTTAGAAGTCAACATTTCCCTTTCATGAACCTTGCCCCAACTTGCGGGCGATCCGCAGAACTGGTAAAACTCTTGCTTGGGCTAGTTGTAGTTGTAGTTGTACAAAGGCAATTCGTAGTAGTAGTAGTAGTAGTAGTAGTAGTAGTAGTAGTAGTAGTAGTAGTAGTAGTAGTAGTAGTAGTAGTAGTAGTAGTCAACCTAATCGCCGTCTCAGCTTGCCAGTCTCGAGTGGCGCCGGTCCTGTCTGTGTTCTTCTTCTTGAGTCCTGGTCTTCTGCGCCTTGCCTTTACTAATTCCGCAGGACTGATGTGCCAAATTCAGTGCCCCCAAAATTCGACCCCCTCGAGCTGCGATCTGTTATAGCCTCCTGGTTAGCTCCCGAATGGATTTCGCATCTGGACGATCGTGCTCGTTCGCCTGATTTCCGAATTTTCGTTGGACATGCGTATCACGTGCGCATTTGTTTTTCGTGTGTGTCTAGTTGTAATTTAACTAATTTTCGCATGAAGCTACTCATAGTTCCATGCAATAAAGAATCGCTCAGATGGGAGAGCGATCGAGTGTCCTAAAGGATGTGTTGGTACCGGGTTCGATTCCCGGACAAGGACGAATTTTTTTCTTGAACTGCGAAGTTTTTCTCTTTCTGAGAAAACATTGTAGATTCGTGCCACGTTGGTGCGGATGACAATTTTCCGCTTTCACAGAAGCTATAGGTTCACGAGTCAAGGATTGTTTTAGAGCCTTCTGCGACGAAGAGGTCGCCTCCGTGGGCGCACTCTACTAGCGGCTAGTCAATGCAGCTAGTTTTACCGACGAGCTACTAGTACAACATTGCAGGTTAACCGTGCAAAGCGACTGCTCTCATAATGGAAGAAGCCAAGGCATCCGCGTGACCATAGATAAATTTACTCACGGGAGTACACGTCCCCTTCTGATACAGAGTTTGAGATCACAACAGCGTAACCCTAGCAGTGGCAACATATAGATGGATGAGAGCCATGAGGTATGCATCAGCGAGCAATACGTGAGTGATCACCTAACTCGTCAAACAACGACGTTATTCACGACGACACTGTAAAATAATTTACACACTAAAAAGTGAGAAAGGGTGTAAATGTGTCTATAACTCACCCTCGGGGTGTTATCTACATAACGGACACCCTAAGGGTGTGAGTTATAGACACATTTACACCCTTTTTCACTTTTTAGGGTGTAAATTATTTTGCAGTGGACGCCGATTCGCGAGCCTGACACGTTGATGAGCACAAAGTGGCTTTCTCGCTAAATGTCGAACTCCGGCGAAACATTTATAGGTTTGTGTTCGATTCAGAAAAAGGTGCGCGGCACCACAAACCGAAAAGCTGCAGGTGGTGCCGGACTGCACCCACTCGCTGCAAGGTTCAAGGGTGCAGTGCACCGCGGCGGCACCTTGCCTTGCACCCCGTTCAATCGAGCACGGGGGTGCAGGGTGCACTGCATGCTGCACCTCGGGGAATCGAAGGCCATGGTGCAGTGCACCGTGAATAGGTGCAGAAGGTGCAGAGAAAAACTTGGCTGAATCGAATAGACCTTATATGTTCGGCACAGGTGTAAAGCCACCAGTGGAGTTCTCAAATACAAACTTCGGGTGCTTTCGTACGCTATACGCTCACAGAGTTAGGACACGTGCGGGATTCGGCGTCGACCGGGAGCGAGGCAGCAGCGGGCAGTCCCAGCGGCGCGTCTTGGGACACGGTCGAAGAGAAAGAACGCCAACGATTTAATTTGGTTCCTTTGAAATGATATCAAGCCTAGCTGTGACGCCCAGTGACCAAAGCAATCAAAGCAGAAAGCTGGGCTAGTTGGTGATTCATCATTATTCAAAAGACTAGCGCAAAGTAGCAGGGACAAAGACCGAGAATACGACAGGACGAGCGCTAAACATCAACTGGTTTTTTACAGCGAGAGAAGGTACGTATATACATTTCGTTGGTGCATGCGCACACGGTGTTAAAATAGTACAAACTCATTCTAATCAAAATGTGGCAGACTGTTCTGTAAATACATTTTTTCTTTTCTGGACAAGGCAAGTGAAGCCCTGCTGACACAGTTATCACCCTCCCTGTCTATGTGATATGCCTCACATAGTGACCATACGCGGACGGACGGAGCAATTGCTTGCATTACCTCGAAGTATTACTGCGCACGGTTATCCAAGCGACGGCCACCTGCGTGCGCTTGTCGCTATTAAAGTGAGCCGACAAACTTCCCTTTGCGGGCATAATTCGGGTCTTGCTTGCCGAGGCGCTACTTCGGCCACGTCACTTAGTAGGGCGTGACACTAGGGGTCGTCCGACCCTCGGCGAGCGGCGGCGTGAATGAGTCTCGTACGGGAGCCCCGGCCGGAAAAGTGTGCACGGCCAGCATTATTGCATTATATAGTTATGTAATCATAGCGATTACACTTCTCCGGCCACTTAAGAGACAACATATCGAGAATATTTACGCTGCTCTTCAATGCAAGAAAGGGGGAAAAAAAACTTCAAAATTTATCCGGTACCGGGCGGAATCAAGCCCGCATCAAACTGACCCCTTCAGAGAGAGAGAGTAAACGTTTATTGAAGCACAGTTCCACGAGGCTGTATAGCGCGCTGCGTCGAGAATGCAGGCGGGCAGGCAGGGATTGGTTATCAGGGTTAGCACGCACAGGCACGCCACCGCTGCAGTCTCGGAGTGTGTGTGTGTGTATATATATATATATATATATATATATATATATATATATATATATATATATATATATATATATATATATATATATATATATATATATATATCGCGCGCCAACGGCGTTCCTCGTCGCATCGTTAGTGGCAGAGGCGCATACATAGTAGCAAGCAAAAACAGGCACCGCGGCGTGGACGGAAGGAGTCGGCCTAGCGTGACGACCGTGACAACAAAAGGGTCACGGTGATCAAGCGGCGACGATAGCCGAGAGCGGAAGGATCACGTGACGCGTCGCTACTTAATTCACACCCGAGTGCGATGCATGGGCGCGCAGAAGTCATGCTGCATCCTGCCTTCGTCTATGCTATAAGCAGCGCGTATACGCTTACACGAACCCTACGGGAGCGGGTCGAGTCGGGAGTCGAGTTCGGACGACCCGACTCGACAGCGCTCACACGAACTCGACACCTGACGGGTCGAGATTGTTGTCGCGATAGGCTGTACGTGGCGGCACGGCTCCGCTGACCTCTACGCGCGCATTCACCCTGGGGAACGAACGCGCGCGGAAGAGTCCGGCCGGGGTCGAGGCCGTGGTCGAGGTCAGGTCGAGGTCAGGTCGAGGCAGTGGTCGAGGTCACTAGATGAGACAAACGCGTCCAGTTTTATGATCGCTTCTTGCTGCGGGCCACCGTGATACTCGCAGGCGTGCCTTTCGCGTCGTACGTCTCAGCACGCGCCAGTCCTCGGCATTCTTTGCTCGACGAACGTCGCCTTCGTCCTCGTGACGTCACTGCGTCCACGTGTATACCCGACTAGTAGAGCCGGTTCACACGCGCGCTTCAAATCGGTCGGGCCTAGAGTTACTGTATGCGGCTACAGTTAGGATAACATATAGAGCTATTACAGATCAACCTATACAGCTTGCCGTCGGGCTGACTCGGCCCGACCGGCTAGCGTTTACACGAGCGCGACAGGCGAATATCAGCCCGACAAGAGTACTGAGGGTTGTTCACTCCCATCCATGAAGCCATCCTACTGGCCCGACAGCCACACAATCTAATGGGCATGCTGCCGAGTATGCCGCGGTGGTTTTGACATCACCGCTTTCGTTATGCCAGCGTTGGAAATGGAAATTTCTGGCCAGTAGCACGGGGACGTCATGGATTGGAGTGAACAGGCCTAGTGTTGACTCGACCCGTTCTTTTGTTGTTGTTGTTGTTGTTTTGTCGGAGTCATGTAAAGGCCCGATATGGTTAGAGGAGCGCTGTCATGACATTCTTTACTTTCGGGCTAAATAAAGGCCGAAATGTTATAAACCTTAAAGGAAGAGGCGGGGGGGGGGAATAAAGAGAAAGAGAGAAACCGGCAAGTTGCACATCTAGCCCCCTAAATAGTTTACTATATACTTGCTTCTACGAGCCATCTAGTTTAGGTTTCGTTACCCACGAGGCTGGTGCATCATGACTTCAGGACGCGCTGATTCACTCCATTCGCGTTGATCACTGCGGCTGCAACCGACGGGCACACAGCCAGAAGACAAGGGCGCTCAGCAATGTCATTCGCTGTTTGAATGCGAACCTCAACCCCGTCCTCCGCGCAATTAGGCTTCCATTATACGCAGCGGACGCAGGAATGAAACGGCATATGTAAACCTTGCCCGTGTATTTCGCGTCGTATATCTCGGCATACGTCAGTCCTGACCGTTCTTTCCTCGACAAACATCGCCGTCACCTTCGTGACGTCGATGCCTCGCTGCATGCAGTCGCACGAACTGCGTGCTTGCATCTCGGCTGAGATTGTGAACGGCGTCACGCATACAAATAAACATTTTGTCCCATTGTATGTTACGGTTATTTGTTTTGAAAACGTATATACACTAGACAGGAAAGCGAAAGCGAGGAGCAGGCTGGCAACGGCCACCGCAAGGGGCCCAACGTCTGCCTGCTCTTCAGGAAGAATGAGACAGAAACGTAGAAACGGAGGATAGGACGAAGGGGAGGGAAGGGGAAAGAAGGAGAGAGATGAGCAATCTCAGAGTTAAGCAGGACACACAGTACGGGTCACACACAGTCGGACCAGTCGCAGCAGGTCGCGCCACCAAAGAATGTCGAAATAGAAGAAGAAATAGTATCCGCATTACACGTTACACAGATGAAATAAAGACAAGTGTATAGTAATGTACACTTCCTTCTATAACATTCAATTAGTCACCGACCGCTTCACGTACATTCCATGATGCGGTGTGATTGGGCGGCACTGAGCTACGTCACGCGCCGATCAGCGAAATTCTTGGCGCCGTCTCGATTTCTTTTTCCCTGTATATTTTTATACACCACAGCTCACATCACATTTAAGACGGGCATGGCTCGGTTCCGCCGAAATTTGCGTCGCACAAGAGCAAGGCACCGACGATGCCGCTTTCCCGGGCATCCGTCAGCACGTTGGGCAGTCGGGCCTCGCCACCCGACTGCTCTGCGTGCTGCAAACATTAACCAGCGCCGACAAAAACGAGGACGCAAGAACGCGTACACGCAGGAGCGGGGCTGTGCTCTGCGTGGTCTACAGTTGTCACCTAGTCATGCGGCCTATAGTTACTCCAGGAAGCCACTCCACGAGGGGGCTATGGGTAACTCCGTCCTACAATCACTGTGCTGCACGTACGTGTATTATAGTACCGTTAGTTACCCTCTCCTTTCTGTTATCCTAGCTCTCTCTCCCTGTCCTTTCACTCCCCTATCCCCACTGCAACCGCAGTTCAGGTGTCTGCGCTAGACATGCATGTTGAGGAAATTATGGTAGGTCAAAAAAGAACCGACTGCTTCGTTTGAGGTGAACAAAAAAACTAACTTTATTTCGATAGGGATGCCCGTCGCCGAGCGAGTTCGGAGGAGTACAGGGTTGTCCGTTGACGAAAAGAATGAGGCTAAAGTTCGCAGTTTCTTCACATGTGGTTACGGTGCGGTCGGCAGCGCATTGCCTCGAACGCTCGCTTCCGTTCTATTCATAGTTATGTATTATTCGTGTCGTCATTGAACGAACAACAAATTACTTGCTTACGTCACACTAGTATGCGGACTGATTAAGCGATCGGGGCCGGCGCGCGTCAAAGCAGCCTTGTGTAGTGACCAGATCACTAGCGACGCGACCTGGTATACTCTTCGAGTATAGCCGCACCTGCGGAGTGTTCTGTATACCTGAAAGCACACCTGCCGACTCTCCCGAATGTGTTTCGCGAAGTTCACGCATCTGGGCTCGTTCTGCGATTTTACGAATGTTCCGTTACGTTTCACGAATAAACAATAAGTTATGTTCCCCCCCCAAAAAAGATACCTTTAGACGTGTCGATGGATGGGGGCGAAGGAAGATCACTTCAAAACAAATGCGGGCAAGACAGGAATTAGGTCACACGTGCGCCGCCTTCCCGAGGCACCTCTGCAAGACACCGTATGCGGGTACACACACTTTGGCCACACTCTGGTCCTTGCGCCATTAAACATCAAATATTCGTTCGTTCACACTTGCTTTTAGCAAGTTAATTCAGTACAGTTTCCGAAGCAGGCGACATATCGGCACCGACAAAGAGCCTGGAAAAGTCGGGGCGCAAACGAGAATGCGCTGCCTGTCAGTCTCTGTTTCTTCAAGTTTTGGCTGCCGCTGTTTCTGTGCATTGCATCTGAAGTTCAACGGACAAGAAAGCGCGTGCAAATACGCGTTCCAGTAAAGCGCCAAGTTGGGCTAGTTGGTGGAAGTTATTATACACACACACACACACACACACACACACACACACACACACACATATATATATATATATATATATATATATATATATATATATACACACGGGGGTCAGAAACCTGGAGGCTTACGAAAAGGGTTCTCCTTAAATTGAGGACGACGCAACGAGCTATGGAACGAAGAATGATGGGTGTAACGTTAAGGGATAAGAAAAGAGCAGATTTGGTGAGGGAACAAACGCGAGTTGATGACATCTTAGTTGAAATCAAGAGAGAAAAATGGGCATGGGCAGGACATGTAATGAGGAGGGAAGATAACCGCTGGTCATTGAGGGTTACGGACTGGATTCCAAGGGAAGGGAAGCGTAGCAGGGAGCGGCAGAAAGTTTGGTGGGCGGATGAGATAAAGAAGTTTGCAGGGACGACATGGCCACAATTAGTACATGACCGGGGTTGTTGGACAAGTATGGGAGAGGCCTTTGCCCTGCAGTGGGCGTAGCCAGGCTGATGATATATATATATATATATATATAATGTTTCACCCAATAAAATTCAAGCCATAAGTAAAACTCGAGGCAAAGTGCTCCAGGATGTGCGCCACATCCGCCGAGTCCATCCCCGTTTGCGGGATATATTTACGAACTTTTTTTAAAAGCTCTCACAGGTTGCCAGACATATGCTTCAAAGCTTCCCCCTCACGTTGCATTCAGCCAACACTAAAATGGTCACTAAATGGTCTTAAATGTCGGGACTCTCCCGCTAAATTCGGGACGGTTGGCAACCCTAGTCGCCCCGTGCGTTACATGATATTGTTGCTTTTTTGTTGTTGTTGTTCGCATAGTTGCTTTGAGAGCTTCTTCGTATAACGTCCCCGTGTTGCTATGACCGTGACGCTGTTGTAGCTACGTTGCGCGTGTACCAACTTTTTCGTGTAATCGTTCTCGTGCTGGAACCACGGCACGTGCAAAGTGTGCGAAGCGCAACTAACAATAGCACTTGTTCATGAAACCAGGAAAAAGCCTGCCCCATATGCCCGCGCGCTGGCATCTTTCCTTCCATTATGTTCATCATCATCATCATCATCATCATCATCCTAGTTACACCCACTGCAGGGCAAAGGCCTCTCCCATACTTCTCCAAGAACCCCGGTCATGTACTAATTGTGGCCATGTCATCCCTGCAAACTTCTTAATCTCATCCGCCCACCTAACTTTCTGCCGCCCCCTGCTACGCTTCCCTTCCCCTGGAATCCAGTCCGTAACCCTTAATGACCCTCGGTTACCTTCCCTCCTCATTACATGTCCTGCCCATGCCCATTTCTTTTTATGTTCATGTCAGTGATAATAATAACAATAACAACGACAATGATAATAACAACAAATATTTCACGTGCCATTCGTGTTATATGTAGCAACACGTTAAACATATGAACGGGTAAAACTTGTCTGCCATACGATTAACTGGACGCTAAAGAGAGAAATGAGGTGTTCTGTAGTAAATTAGTATTACTAGATTATAAGTAATTACTAAAAACAAAGAAAACACTTTTTATCTTACCAAAGAACCTTGGCAGGCGGAAAAACACGCACAAAAGTCCACAGACGGGTGGCGACAGCGCGGTCAAGTTCCCGCCCCGGCCCCTCGTGATGTCAATGACCTTGACGCGACGTCTACTTGGGCGCAGTTATCGGTATAGCGCTGAGCTACGTCGAATTCTAGAGAAGTCAAAGGTCGAACTTTGAAAGTTTCGAGAACTCTTACCGAAGCACAAACCCTCCGAAATACGAGAAAAATAACGCCGAAATCCGTGACGTCACGCTGGCGTTTACGAAACGCTCGGAATTCCGGCGCGATATATTTTAAAGAAACAAAAAAATGCGATTCGACCCGAATTTTCCTTTTCAATGTTCACCCTATACCGCGAAATGAAGGTAAACATAGTTCTCACAGAACCAATTTGCAGTTTCTATTTAAGGCCACTTTAAAAGGAGTGACTCATTCACTCCATCCACCACCACCACCACCTACGCGACCCTTCGCCACATCTCACCAGGACAGTAACTAATGTGTTTAATTTTATGGCTTTGTGAAAGTGTATGACCATGTTGTGTTTAATATGATGGGTTTTGTTAAAGTGTACGACCACGTGAACAACATGTGTGTGTCTCTGCTGTTTGCCAGTATGGGGGCGAAGGACTCCGTCAAGCCATCCTTGAATGGCTTTTCCCTTCGCCTCCCATCACATCTATGTGATAAACGAATAAAGAATCAATCAATCAATCTCCGCGTCGACCCCCGCGAAAGCCGCGCGCGCTGAACGACCGAAGTTGAGTCAATTAAATTTAACGAGCCGCGATGAAAACGCGCCCGCGCCCACAAGCTTCGTAAACACAATGGCGGGCGCGATTTGAGCTATCACTTATAATAGACGGGCGAAGCTCAGCATGCCGCGTTGAACTTCAGACGGTGGAGCAGACGGCTGCAGACGGCTGCCGACGGCGGCGTTCAGTCGTCTGCTGCGTTTGGCAGACGACCTTTTGAAGCGACACGCTGAGAGGAACAACAAAGCTGTTTGAACTGATAAGATATTCTTTCCAAACACTATGCTGGGTAATTTCGCGGTAAAAGGCCGTTAGGAGAGATAATGAAGGTCAATTCTAGAGGAAAAATAAATATAGCGTTAATCTCGTGTGATTACAGGCAAACACATCCGAGTCGTGTGTTTTCACGTGGTCGTGTACGAGATTATTGGATATGTCGGCACACGTGTCACGTGTTTATATATATATATATATATATATATATATATATATATATATATATATATATATATATATATATATATATATATATATATATATATATATATATATATATATATATGTCTTTTTGCTCGAGAAACTTGCACTGCTTAGAATGTCGCGTCAAAACTGCTGCGATCTGTATACGCTAGTATGACGTCACGGATTTTGAATTGTTTTTCTCCTATTTTGGCCGTTGGGGCTACGTTAGAGTTTCCCTTTTTTTAGTTCTGTAATTTTACGTCCCAAAACCACGATATGATTACGAGGCAAGCCGTAGTGGGGGGCAATCCGGACTAAATTTGACCACCTAAGGGAGGCGGGGATCCTTAAAGGGACACTAAAGCGAAACAATAAATCAGTTTAGACTAATGAAGCATTGTTTGAGAACCCTGCAGGCAGTCATTTCAAAAGAATACTTCGTTTATTAGATGAGAAAATGAAGGTCCAAGTATCAGTATTTGAATTTCGCGCCGAAACCCCGGCGCCGGTACGTCAGCGTGACGTCAGGGATACCAATGTATGTCTTCGCATTTGGGCCGCGTCGGCTGAACAAAGGTTCCCGAAACTTGCCATGTTGAATATTTGGTTCCTTTAGAACACAATGTAGTCAATCTGTACCGCTATATATAATTAGTAGTCCCTAGAAGATGCCATCGAAATCCAAGACGTCACAGCACACAGGTGCGGGAACTTAAGTAGGCGTCGCCACCCGTATTTCGTTCTTGCGCTTTTTCTGGCTTACCAAACGTCTTATCGTTGTAAGAGTGGTCTTTTGGTGTTGTAGAACGGTAATTTACTGATGCAGAAGAAATCATTTTTCCCTTTAGTGTCCCTTTAATGCGAACCTAAATCGAAGTGCACGTGAGTAGTTTTCCTTTTTTTTTTTTTCGCCACCATCGAAACGCCGTCGCCGCGTCGGGAACCTAGCCCACGACTTCGAGTTGAGCAGCGCCCCGCCATAGACATCGCACTACCGCGGCGGGTACCCACACTTCAAAAGAGCGGTTCATTAAATGTTAATAGCGCCGTTCAAGCCGGCGAATATACATCAAGGTCGTAAAGCCTGTAGAGAAGCAATAACAAACAAAAAGAACGAAGCAAAAAGCTTTGATGAGGGTGCTTTTATAACGGCGCATCGATGTCTTAAGCGCTTTGTTACATGCGTATAGTTTATAGGTTATCGTGCCGTGACCGCCTAGAAAAAAAAAAAAAAAAAGAGCCTCATTCGAACTCGACCTGCTGACAAGCGCGGAAGCAATAAATCGGGTCTGACATTTAATAATAACAATAATAAACTGCCGCGGTTCGTGCGGCACAATTAGCGTCGCGCTTGCCAATTTGCGACGGCACAAATGCTGAAGCACCGACGAAAGAAATAAGCGACGCTGGAGAAAACGTTCACCACGTCTCGGTCGCCGAGGTATATACGTGAATTTCGAGGAATATTCACTGTAAAATAATTTACACCCTAGAAAGTGAAAAGGGTCGTAAATGTGTCCATAACTCACACCCTTAGGGTGTTCATCATATAGATAACACCCTAAGGGTGTGAGTTATAGACACATTTACACCCCTTTTCACGTTTTAGGGTGTAAATGATTTTACAGCGTAAACGAGCCCGTCAGAGCGATCACATTGCGCTCCCTCGCCGTCTGTTTGTATGCAAAATACGTCACAATTAGTGAGACAGTCGGGCTCGAACTTTTGCCTTCTTGAACTACGACGCATCGCACGATTAACCGGCGACGCTGACGAGGTCGCGAAGACCCGATATCTAAAAGTGTTGCAGTATAGCAAATTCGCGCTCCTTCGTACGGTCAACATCATCATCAGCCTGGTTACGCCCACTGCAGGGCAAAGGCCTCTCCCATACTTCTCCAACAACCCCGGTCATGTACTAATTGTGGCCATGTCGTCCCTGCAAACTTCTTAATCTCATCCGCCCACCTAACTTTCTGCCGCCCTCTGCTACGCTTCCCTTCCCTTGGAATCCAGTCCGTAACCTTCGTACGGTAAGAGTAAGTAAAAGCTGCTACATTGCATTTCCATGGGTTCTCGAAAGCAATATCGAATCTTTGTTTTGAATTCTGGATTTTGTTCATTTAGGTCACGTTTGCCAAATGTGACGGTGCCACAACCGCGATGTCGAAAAAGTCGATTCGGATATCTCAAGGGGACATCGCGAAGTGTCTGAAACTACGGCGTTTTTTTTTAAATACACAGAACAGAATACGGCATTAAATGAGTGCTGGTACGTACAGATAGGCGTGAAAAAAATGCGTTATGCAAAAATGGCTAGTAAGTGCTATACCGGTTATCAGATTCTAAAGCGACAGGAAGGCAAAACAGGAAAAAAAAGCGACGTACCCATAAATACGCTTTCACGGAACAGGAGGTTGGCTGCTTCTGCTATTTAACTGCGAACGAAGTTAAAGAAAGTGATAAACAATTGTCCAGCAAAGGTATAGAATAGAAGCAACAAATTCCAGAGAAATGTCAGGATGCAAATACCCTAAACAGACGATAGTGGCACACGATATTGTTACGGCAATATTGTTTTAATGTGACGAGTAAATTTTTTGGTATGCTTCATAATTTCTGTGAATGGGTTGTCTTAGAGTAATGATTCAGCGCTGTCTATAGTCTTCTCTTTCCAGTTACGCTATGGATTTGTGGCAAGAGGAACGTCTCATTATAGAACACTGCCCATATTGCGCGTCCCCAAATAAGAAAGAGAGAGAGAGAGAAATGCCGGCCTGACAGTTCAGCTAGTGGTCAATACAGAGCCTTTTTTTTTTTTAGTAAGATCAACATAGTTTCCATTTACGAGAGGTTATCTACAGAACTAATGTTGCCTAATTATTTCTTAAGGCACCTTACCAGTATGAAGTGATATATCGCCATTTCAATAGCGTCCTTGAATATGTCAGACAGCAAAATAAAAAAATGGCAACTGCCGGAGAAGATAAAAAGCTCGAACTTCGCGCACAATTAAGGCACGCCGTGAGGAGTGTGACGTCACAAATTCTGCGACATTTTTTGAGGTTGATACGTCGGATTTCTTGGCGACATTCGGATTAGAGCTATGCGCAATTCTTAAAAGTGTATGTAATTCAGTACTTATATTCTCGACCACAATGCAAATAAGACCAATGATGTCACAGGAAGCCGGTGCGGAAATTGCCAAGTGGGGTAGCCACGTATCTTTAGTTTCCACGGTCCTTTCTAGCGTATGACATGTATACCTACAGCACATTCATGAGCAATTTCACAAGCGTTATCTACTAATACTGCATGATTCAGCATCGCTCTTTGGCGATACAGTAATGGCCGTATGTTATAGCTGCAAGTTCAGTGCGATTCAGAACATCAATTAAATTACAGGAGTGATGCACATCCGTGGGCTGCTTCCTTAATCAACCTAAATATACTAGCGCTAGTCGAACGTAGACTTTTACGTGCTCCTGTTCCTATTTATTTAACTCGAAAATAACCAAAATAATCAAACCTAAGACTATTATGTAGTTTCCAACGATTTCTACGTCTTATCTCCTGTTTCAACTGTAATTTCTACCTAGCTTCTAGTTTTTTTTTTCTTTCCTTCGTTGGGCGTAGAAAAGCAAATGATTCCTTTTATGGCATACGCTGTCTTGCATGTTATTCTTTTACATAATGTTGCGCATTAGATTATTTTCTAAACTAATTAATTATAAGCAGCGTAACTGGAAAGTTATAGGGCGCCTAAATAGAACATTCGTAGAAAAACAAACAGAGCCATAATTACGAAATCTCGTACTGTATGTCCCAACTATGGATAATAATTTGCAGGTATTGAAGCTTTAAAGCCGAGCTATCTCTGCGATTGCTCCCGGAGTTTCATGACCGTGGCTGCAGGTTAGCTGGATTCTGCTCCGGTCTTTACAAACAGGTCACACTTAAATAAAAAAAAAGGAAAAAAGAATGAACTACACGTCCAATGCCGGTATCAAATTTAGGCCCCCAAGCACAGCAAGCCCCCATGTTCTAATCATTAGGCCCCAATCGTTTTTGTTTCTTTATTACTTACACGCGATTTCAGGGCAATGAATGCGCAATGACGCTGGAATTTCCGTTCACGTGACTTTCTTTAACGCAAACGCACGCAGCCACATCGATTACGAAAGAGAAAAAAAAACCATAGCGGACGTTGACATTGCTCTCACACGCCTGCAGCGGGAAACCCCGCGTTGTCTCGCGAGCCACCGATTTCGAGTAGAAAATTTCTGGATACGTACATTGCGGAGAGAAGCGGCGCGGGGGCAACGTGCCACATTTTCACGCGTAGCAACGAACTGGCACGCTGTCGCTCGAGCTCCAGTTCGCGACGACGTTATCCGCGTGGTGCAATTTGCATATGCCATTTGGACGCCCTTTTCAATTATGGAGACAATTCGTTGACGCGCTTGAGAAGCGCAAACGAAACCCGAGGGGGAGAACTCGGTCGAAGGCCTTTTTTTCAAGTCGAGCTGTAGCATTGCCACCCGATCTCATCGCAACATTCGAGGATGCAGCGGGGAGGGGGGGGGGGGGACATGCATTTTAGGGGGCCTATTATGCGACCCTTCTGATGCTGCAAGCTTGATGCGCACCCCCGCCCTCCAAAAATCGCACGTATGCTTCTATCCTGCCGACTCCAACAAGCCCATAACCACAACGTGAGACAGGCCAAGAAGCGGCCAGTACATTTGAAATAAATAAGAAGAAATTAGTGAGTACAAGCCAGCACAGTTATCAGATGTCACACTGCTTGTAGCCCGCCAGTTTCACATACGCACCAAGAGACGCAGGGAATGAGATGCGAAGCACTGCATCGACAGCTTCGCGAAAGAATTCGCTTCGCATGGATTCCAAAATGTGCGTTGCATCTGCACAACTTCTTTCACATACACATACTTCTCGATCACATTGTAGCCGCAGACAGGAAACAAAATTCACTATACGCATGCCTCAGCGTAATGGCAGGAGAAATTTCGTTAGGCTTCAAGAAATCTAGGCCTACCGAGGTCAGGCGCGCACAATGCTAGCGACAGGCCCGCGTCGAAGCGGGAGATAAACATATCGTTCGGGACTACCAGACGACAGAGGGAAACGCCTTTCTTTCCTGTCTTTTTTTTATTTTTCTCCCGGTATCTTGTCTCATACAGAATGCGAAACAAAAGGAAGCTACGACCAATAGCAGACGGCTGCTTTGTGTTTTCCTGTCTGACTCACTACATGTGCGCTTTTAACTTGAGCGCTCGGTTCTCCCACGTGACTCGTCCTTCATGCTTGTGTTGTTGCTGTACTAATATATAAACGTTTCTCTTATTTGTTGTTTAAGTGTTTACCTATGGGTTATTTAAACGTGTCGTCTGTTGTCCTTACACCTTTCTTGTGTCTCTGCGCGCGCGTGTGTGTTTTTTTGCTACTTTTGCTTTTCTTACAAGTTCCTTCAGGTTGCCCGTGTTATAGATGCAGTTGGTGATAGTTGCTGGCCGGCCGTACTTGTTTCCTCATTTGGTGCCGGATAAAT
This sequence comes from Dermacentor albipictus, assembly GCF_038994185.2. NCBI lineage: Eukaryota > Metazoa > Arthropoda > Arachnida > Ixodida > Ixodidae > Dermacentor > Dermacentor albipictus. The sequence goes on from NC_091830.1 coordinate 52,038,225, forward strand.
CAAGAGAAAGAAATGGGCATGGGCCGGACATGTAATGAGGAGGGAAGCTAACCGATGGTCATTAAGAGTTACGGACTGGATTCCAAGGGAAGCGTAGTAGGGGGCGGCAGAAAGTTAGGTGGGCGGATGACATTAAGACGTTTGCAGGGACAACATGACCACAATTAGTACATGACCGGGGTTGTTGGAGAAGTATGGGAGCGGCCTTTGCCCTGCAGTGGGTGTAACTAGGCTGATGATGATGATGAACCCGAAGCTAGCATTTCTTTTTTTTTTTACGTTGGCTATCTTCCTTGCTTCCTGCTCTTTTTCTCGTGTATATTTCCATTTTTTGGAAATATACACGAGAAAAACGAGCGACCGTGTATTGGTCTTCCCATGTAGTCCTGTTGTGTGTCCTTTTCATTGTTCAGTATGTCGATGTTCAACCCACTAACCCAAATGGTAACACTATTTTTTTTTCTCTAGCTCTCTGTTTTTCTCAGCGATCCAAGGGCTATCTTTTTTACCAACTGCACTTCACGGCACAGAGCACAAACTCTATTCCACATGAAACAAAATCAGATCACGTTTTATTTCTGGGCCCCAGAGAGAAGCACATTCGTAAACACACACACACACACACGCGAGAACGACTAAACGTGTTTGAGTAAAACATTATTAGCGCAGTAATTAAGGGGTTAATATATGGCTTTCTGAGCTACCTACAGTCGAAAGCGTGCTCCAGAATATGAAATTTAAAAAAAAACGCCATTATGGTCTTCGCATTAACTTTCCGGCGCTTCTATCGAAGTTTGGAGGTGTCAAATTGGGCTTATAAAAAAATGATACATCGCACTATGCGGGGTTATATAAGGACGTTTTTAGTGCCTATAGGAGGCGCCAGTTACTTCCCTTCTATGACACGATACGAGTGCTAAAAACTATTGCCGTAACAGAAGCACCGATCAGAAAACACACGCACAAGCACACACATACAGTGACGTCATTTCTACTGCTAAACGCATTTTGAAAACATAGATGTTCGTAAAACTGAACATTTTGCGGGCAGGTGCAAATGAGGTCCCCTTTTGAGTGACACATTTCAAGCGCTGCACAACACTCGCTAACACGGATGCAAGTGCCAGAGAAATACATAAACATAAGGAAATGCGTAGCCATGAATATGTGCTATCGCAAAACAAAAGAAAATAATAATAATAGAGTTGCTTTGAAAGCGTCTCGTAATTTCATTGCACATTTTTTCGTTCTTGGCTATTAGGATTTCGGGAAAGTCGGTCCTTTCAGTGGCCAAACTCTTCACGTTTCACAGCCCGTAAAAAAAAAAAAAAAGAGAAAGTAGCATATGTAAAGCGGCGCGAAACTTTAATGGCACCGCCGTTTTTCGAGCTAAATATAACCCCGACTGTGCCTGGCGGGTCTTATGCCTGCGGTCTTCTGTTTCAAAGTTTGAATTGCCATTTCCAGACGTAACGGTAGCTAGGCTGTCCCGAATCTCAATCAAGACTCCAGAAACGAATTCTCTGTTTGCAGAGCGACCTTTAATCCCGACCCGCATAACATACCTCGCGGCAATATGATCAAGGTATCGTTCGTGGAACACATTGACGTGAACGCACCTTAACACTTCACGTTCGAGGGCGCATGCAAACAGAGGGCTTAAAAAAACAAAACGTTCTCAACTGTATTCGTAGCATTTATGTTAAGGTCCCAATCCAAGCTTGTTGGTAAGGTAACATCCTTGAAGCGAACAGTGCAAAAGACGGGACAAACGAATGTGTTTGCCATTCGCTTGTCCTGTCCTTTGCTTTAAAGGTGCACCATTTACATTAAACTGCGAACAAAAAATAAAAAGAATAAAACCTTGCCTTGTTTTTTTTTTTTCGACAAAGTGATGTCCGTTTCCGTCTCACAGCAGCTTTCTTTTTTTCGCCTCGCTATATGGTAGTCGAGTTAATAACACCACGTTGTTAGGGGCCCTTTCAACTTCTTGCTGCATCACGCTGTGATGACAGATTGAAATTTATAACTCACACATTCCGGGCGCAGTTATAGCAAATCGAGTGAAATAAAACTGCCATTTTTCTCTTGTTCACCTCTACATTCAGCCTTTCCGCAGACTTCTGCAAATCAAAATGTCGTCTGCTACGTGACGAAACACTAAAAGCGAACGATGTATTACGAGTGCGTTGAAGAACACGTAGGATTACACGTAAAGGCCACCCAGATAAATGTTTGTACACGCTGAAATTCCGAACGAACTGCGCAGACGATTGCACGCCTATGCGATTCTTTTTTTTTTTTTCTTGCGCAACCAAGCCACGAACAGTTAGGATCTTAGGCGAGCGGGAGGAAGCTCACAACGTGACGCATAAGAACGTCGGGAGGGAGTCGACCTTGAAAGCGCAACAACTTTCGGCACGGCACGCCGCCGCCACGAAGAATAATAAATAAATCCAAATAACAAGCATCGTCAGACTCTTGAGGTGGCATGACGATAACGTCGCCCTCTGCGCTACATAACCCCGATAACCACGTTCCCAGACTTCGCGAACGCTTTCCGCACACGATAATCCGCGCCAGACAACATCGCGTTGGCACTGGAGAGTATAGATTTAGCACGAACACACACCTAGACGGGCACAATAGCGACACGAGAAAAAAAAAAAAAAAGGAGGCAATTCTTTCTCGCCTGTGCGTAACTGCGCTTCCCAGCTGTTGCGACAACATTGTCGTTCTTCTTAAGGCGACGGCAAAAAAAAAGCGCTTTTCTGTGCAAATTTCGAAGCCGGCGCGCAGGTCCTGTCGCCCGGCACAGGCAAAACTCGAGAGGTGAAAAGAAAGCTGCACTCCTTTTTTTTTTTTTGCATATAAGAATAGATACGAAAAGAAAACAAACAAACAAGGAAGGCAAGTTCAAGGAAATCGAACAACCCAAAAGACGGTGTAGACGACAGACACGTCTGTCTACAGTCTTCATTGCGCATCAAGTGCAATATACAGGAAGGACAATCTACGCAGAATGCGTAAGAACACCAATTCGTCACAGGACACTGCTGTCCTCACTGTGCTGTTCGATACCCTTCAACGCGACCAGCTAACAAGCACAGATCGGCGCACTCCTGCAAAGCAGGCAAGGATGCGCTCCAGGCAACTAACTCGCCGGGAATGGGAGCGTGCGGATTTCCTCGGCGATAAAATGCCGCGCCTACCGGTGCTCACTTTTCATTCGCGTTTCGCGCATACGCCGAGAATCCGGGTAACACGCCACACAATTAAGACAATTAAGCGGCAAAGTCGTTATCTCGAAGATAACAAGACAGACACACACACACGCGGTACCTCCTTCTGTCTCGATTCCAAACGCAACACGGTCGAAACACGCGAAACCGTTCGTTATTTCGAGTGTTACGATTCAACACGCCGGAGATCGTGCCCCCCCCCCCCCCCCGGGGTGGGGGAGGGGGGGTGCGAAATCGAAGTTACGCACCCAACCCAGCGCGCCGCATTCAGCGTATGGAAGGGCGCGCTGTTTTCAAAGCGACTTCGCGAACGGGGCGATTCGATCAGCGCGAAATCGCGGAACACAGCTGTCCCCATAGCTTTCGGTAAACTCGGCAGGAGGATCAACTTACCCGACCAACGACTGGATCAAAGCCGTGTCACCTCGTCGAAACTTCCTCCATGCGTTTCCGAGCCGTCGGGAGATCCGCAGCGGCCATGCGACGCCGGATTCCGGACGGTTAGTCAAGGCCGAGCGTTGAATCGGCCAAGAATCTTTCGCTCTCTGACACACCCTCGCAGGCACTTGCTGTTTCGATGCGGAGCGCGCTAGCTAGCTAGCGCTGGCGTCAACACCGAGCCCGTTGGATACACACGACTTGCGCACGCTGGCACGCATACACGCCCATAAACAAAACTACACACCGCGGGTCCGAACGACGCGGAACGAGGCTCGGCGCGGCTTCGAGCGCGGATTGTGGCTCGAAACAGATTTCTCGAAAACGAAACGGCGCGTCCACGCCAGTTTGGTGCCGCCATCTGTCGGAACCACCAGACAACCGATACGAAAGCGCGAATTACGATCTCGAGACGCATGAGCCCAGCGTTCCGTGTCTAGCTGTTCTGCTGTACCGTGGAAATGAACGCACGTACGTAAAATAATGGTTGGCCGGACTTTTTGGTGCAATACGCATGCTATTGCAAACAGCGCAAAAGATGGTAAACAGGGAACGGGAATAAGAACGGAGAAATCGTTTTTCTCGGCAACCACAGCACCGAATTTGATGAAGTTTGTTACATGAAACAGAAAAGTTATAATATTATGACTGCGAGAAGCCAATTTTTTTATTTAGGCCATCGATATCTTAAATAAAAATTGCTAAACATCAAACATATTCAGAAAGCGAAACTATCATGTTTAGAACTGTGTAACTCGGAAATGAAAAATTATATCACCGTTCTGTAAATCTCATTAAATAGTACATCTAAAGTGGACAAAGTCGATGCATTATACATGGCTCCTAAGAACATCCCTAATATATGAGTAGGACGATGCGAAAACCTTGTAAAGACTCACGTAAGTTCGCGTAAGAATTAAATTTCTCCATTTTGGATATTATAGCGGATTCAGTTTACAGAACAGCGATATCTTTTTTCGGTACATAGTTACGGATTTGTTAACTTCGTGCTTCATTTTATTCAATCTCAACAATTTTCCGCAATTTTTGTAAAATAATTCGGGCCCGAAATCAATATCCCGTTTACGAGAGTGACGATCATTTAACTTTCTCTCTCAAATGCAACAACTGTCGTTAAAATAGGTCCGTGAGTTATATCATACAAGTGGCACGTCTGCATTTAACGCGTATTTCAATAGGCGGCATCGGAGTTGGGTCCACAATTAAAGTATCCTCTTAATCTCGGTGCCATTTGCACCGAGATTAGCGTGGGAGATTTGCACCGAGTTGTTTGCAACAGTAAACGTATGAATGTTGTGCCGTCTTTTAAGGCGAGAATATGCAATGACAGCCGAAGCATGCACTGACAAATGCACCTCCGTCAAAGTCACGAGGCTTCGCACAATGGCGACATTTGGCAAAGAAGCCCGCATTGTCTTTTGACCGATGATGTCTTCGCGAAGCCGTCTCTACATTGCCGGCTTCGTCAGAATCATAACGAGGCTTAAGATGGCCGCTGTCCCGCTTGGCTACAATTAATTCTCACTCTAGGGCGAATATTGTAACACAGCCCAGTCGAGGCGCCGAACACCACAGCCTATGTAACAATATTCATTCCTTTCTTTTGTACTCAGAACAAAATAATGCAACACGTTTTGTGTGCTACAGATAACCAATGGCAGGAGATAATCCTGTTGAAGTTTGAGCGTAATCGGAGGTCACTGTATTTTTTAAATCATGCGCGAAAACTAAAATTCTTGACGTTCTGCGATACATGAAACTTTGGGACCAAAATTAATAATAACGGAACTTAAGGAAGGACTAAATAATACACTTTGCTGCGCGTTTAGCATGCAACAAAGTATGCAGAGACAAGGATTTCAGAAAAAACTCACGGTAAAATGACATCGAATGATAGCCCGAACAGGCCCGTATTATAAAGCGAAAGCTTCAGTGGCCGCGAACTTGCGATTTCGCCTTGGCCGTGCTACGAGGAGGCACATGACGTCACAACGCGTTCCTCGCCGTTGCGGTCGCCTCCGCTCGCTTCGCCAGCTGCGTCGCATGCCTGATAACATGTCGGAGGATTGAAAAGGAGAGCTCGCGTTCGCTGCAACTACAGTTGAGGCGGCAGTATGGACGGCGACAATTCTGATAAGCAGGAGGAGGCCTGGAATCGACATCGGAACGAGATGAAGAGGAAGAGAATTGGCCAGGAAACAGACGAACAGCGCGCCGAACGACTGGCTAAACGCCGCAAAATAGCTAGACAACCAGACTAACCTGGACTTGCAATCAAGATTATCCAAGGCTAACCATGTTATGCCTTAGATTTCGCTACGTACATCCTGGCATAGCCGAGCTAAGCAACTGCCATTTTTTTAAACTTCGTATTCAAGAGTCAAGTTTTTCCATTTGTTTATTCGTGTTGCGGGCTTGCGCGGACAGCTGAATCTATTTGATTTCCACTAACAAAGTTACGTAAAGTAGGTACAAAACTTACGAAATCACAGAAAATGTTACACATTTCTTTTAGGCTTTCTCATATAAGAGCATCGCGCAATTGCATAAGCCGCATCTTCTACCTTGTTCAAGCTAAGATTTTTTTTTTTCATGCTGAAACAAAGGCGTGCGCTGAAAGAATGAGCTTGGTTTCAAGGTGAGGGCTTTCGCTGTGCCATATAGAAAAAATAAAAATTCTTTTATAGAATATGCAGTCGGGACACCCCTCTGACTGCCCTTATCCAAACACAGCCAGCTGGCGTTCCTCTATGAAAACTCCCATTCGAGTAGGAAAACGGGGGAAAAAAAGAAAAGAGAAAATAATTTATTCACATAAAGCTGCAGAAAATCCCCAAAAAACGAATTCGGTTTATTATACCTAACTTTTGATGGATTATTGAGGTAGCCTTCGTCGTTTCATTGCGTAATTCCGTAAAGAAGACAGCAGGCAACCTAGTCAGATTGCTAGACGTATATCTTGACGTATACGTTGACTCGGCATGTGTACTGTGCCCGCTGTCCCGTGTTGAGCTTCATTTCGCGCAAAGACGTGGAAAAGTGCTTTACCTGTGCGCATACTCACGCATATTGTATATATGAACTTTTTTCTTAACAAAAACTGTCAAGAAATGTAAGAAATCTCTTGCTGTCGGCCTCACAATGTCGTTCGTCATTGCAAGCAGCGAAGCCCACTAGTAGCTGGTTTCATGATCGCCAGAACATTATCAGCAAAACTGTTATTGTTGATTTCGAGCTACATAAATGGAAATCATATGTGTCTGTGACCTGTTAGGAATGGCGGGCCGGGGTGGCAACGTGCCCTCTGCACGTGTTTCGATCCACCCGTGGTGGGGGCGCCCTTCAGAGAACCAGCGAGGACAGCGCTAACCAACCGTGAACGTCCTTTGGAGAACTGCGGACTACGGCAGCTCTGGAATTTAGAGGCGCCGGCTGGGTTCGGGCGCGACCACCTGGCTGCGGGGACGCAGGACAATGGACACCACGACGAGTGCGCTGCAAAGGTCGTCTGCCCGCGGAGGGGGCACTGAAACCTGTGTGTGCGTGTGTGTGTTTGTAAAACGTCCCGCAGAGAGGTAAAACATCCCGCAGAGAGGTAAAACGTCCCGCAGAGAGGCGGCTTGTTTACGCTGACGTCGAACGTTTTGCCTCACCTAGGGATCTAGGGAACACGAAGAGAATAAAACCAGCTGTTGTCGGCGGCTATAGGGTGCTCGTCGTCGTGCTCTGTGCTCGTCAATGTACTCGTGAGCTGTGTGCTCGTTTGCTGTATGCTTCGTCTTGCGGGCTCCATTTGGGAGTCTCGCTAGACTGTGTAAATTGTATCCCATGTTCAAATGTAAATACTGGAAATAAATCCTGCTCACCTAGCCCTGTCGCCCCAAGTTCCTCCAATCGTCCTACAAGCCCGACTCCAAATCTTACAGACCTAACAAAAAGATGGTGAAAAAAAACGGTTAATCTTTGTACTGCCTGTATAACACGACAGTTGCGCGTTTTAGCACTTGTTCGTGCGAGTAAAAATTCCACCGTCGTTTTAACGTAGATCAGACGGCATAGACATAGGTTGTCGAGCGATATAACAGTTTTGCTTGTTTTGAAAAAGGACACAGGACGCTGGTCGGCGCCGTCAGCAATTACCGCATCTACAACTGCACCACAACACAACACACAGACGCTTCTCGGCGCTGCAGCAGCAGCGAGCGAATTCCCCTTCACGCTGCGACTCGCTTCAACACGCGAACTATGCATCGGAAACACAACGCATACGAAGCTATCAGTACTCGACGCACTTTGTACACATCGCAGATCGCTTTCAAGATATCGGCGCCCACGCGGCGTACGCAGCAGCCGCCGGTAGTGGCAGTCCCAGTTCGACCTTGGCTGAGCTTGAAGGTCAGATTTACGGAACCAGGCGTTTTCTGGGTTTGTACCTGGAGTAGTAGAGCTATCGTTCTAGTATTTTTGGTTCGACACCCTGACTGCCACTAATAACAAGGGCAAGCAAATTGCCGGCATGTAGCTTTAGTCGAATGGTACGCCAATTAAAATGCGTGGGCATTTGAGAATGGCATAATATCGCGGGTTCCCCCTGTATCCACTCGTCTGTCCCAACTTGCAGCCTCCCCTACAAAGAGAATCTTCTGAAAATACTGTGCCCAAAATCTCATCTCGCGCCTTCTAATTGTTTAACTTAAAGACATTAGTTTAAAAAGTATACGCTGCTCTTTTTGTCATTGCTGATGTTGTTGGCTTGGATATTTGCTACCTGCGCACACAGATATACTCATTGAAACGATGTGCAATGACCAGAGCAGTTTTTGAGGTTTATTAGGACAGCATTTAGTTCCTATATGTACCTTGAATTTGGCTCCAATGGCAGCAGCATAGGCTGCAACTCATTTCGTTCTAATTCTGACAAGCTGGTTCAGTCTATCATATGCGCCTGCTATCGACATGAGCATCGCTCGTCATAGGGTTTTTAAGGCTGTTCAGAAGTCGTGTGCAGCACGGCCGAAGGTACGAGGCGTGCACGGGTGCCCTTGCGCAACGGAATGTAGTTCCTGGCGTAACTGCCTCATTATTGGTGGGATTGGAGAGCTCTACGCTTCCTTGCATGGTACACGATACGTTACAGCGATACGTGACATGTTAGGCCCTTTGTGTATGCACGTCGTATCACCACAAATTACGTCGGCGCGGCTCGGAGGAAGACGTCTCGATGGCCATTCCGCGTTCCTATTGGCTAAACAGCCACGCAGCTTCCAGAGTGCTGCGAACGACTTGTGAGATGGATGAGGGCCCACGATGCGGCGGTCGGGCAAGGCCTGACTGTCCCAACGTGGGAGCGGCCCGCAGCGCGCTGAGTCGCGCACCTCAGGACCTTATTAAAGTTTTGCATCCATCCATCCATCCATACATCACGTGCAACGCTGTGGATGCTGGATATATTTTTATTGCGATAGCAATTATTGGACGCTCCAGGCGAACTCTCACGTCACTTTGACGGTTCCATATACAGTAGAATCTCAATAAACGGAAATCGGTTAAACGGAATCAACGCTTAAACGGAACAAACGCCTCGCAGTTGGTTGGTATTGTATTTAGTCAATGTAAAAAAAATCCCGTTAATCGGAACTCGAATTTTCAGACCACCGTATAAACGGAACCGAAAATAGACTCGAAACCGCAACTAGACGTTCACGCAGAGCCCCATCGCGGTACGCATCACTGTCTCCCCCACTTCTTTCTCGCACACTGTAACCGCATCGCTTGCTTTCTGTCACGGCGCGCTTGCGGTCGTTAGGCTTAAGCCTTACATCCGCTGTTTAGTGTCGTCTGCGACATTTCGTCGCGAAGTCAGCACCTGATGGCAGCGCAGAAGCGACCTCACAATGCCCTTACGTTGGAAAGGAAGATGGAGATAATCAACGACTTCGAGAGTGGTCGCTTCACAAAAACAGCGCTTGCGATGAAGCACGCCGTCCCCAAGAGCAGCCTCACGAAGATATTTCAGGACAAGGATAAGCTGCGGCAGGCTTTCGAGACGTCACGCTTTGGCCCTCAAAGAAAACGGCTGCGGGTGGCCAACCACGAAGATCTGGAGAAGTGCCTGGTGGTTTGGCTGCGCAGAGCCCGCCGTGAAGCATTCCAGAAGAATTTGTTTTGCAGCTCGGCATCGAAGGTTTCTCGTGCAGCGAAGGATGGCTGACGAGATTAAAGATCGGAATGGCATAGTGTGTCGTGCCGTTTCAGACACGACGGCACGCGCCGACTGGCGAGCAACACGGCTCCCCAAAATTCTGGAGGCGTACGACGCAAAGAACATCTACAGTGTAGATGAGACAGCACTGTTCTTCAATTTACTCCCCTCAAAATCCTTGTCATTCAAATGAGAGAAATGCACCGGGGGGAAGCTGAGTAAGGACAGGTTGACCGTTCTGACCGTACCGTCCTCTTTAATACCTAGATTTTGCATCTGAGATCCGCTTCAGCGGAGACTGCCAATTGCGCGCACGCCTGCCTCGTCGGGACCAAGCAGTCTGGAACGGATTGCGAAATCCTGAACCTTCTCTCTCTAAACGAAACTCCTGATAAACGGAACATAATTTCCCGGTCCCTTGAGGTTCCGTTTAACGAGAGTCCACTGTATATTTACGTATACATTCAACATACTTTCTTTTTTGCTTCAAGATCGTGCTGACTTGGATCCGATTGTTCGTACCTAATTGCACGAGGTACATGTAAGATAATTTACACCCTCAAACGTGAATAACGGCGTAAATTAGTCCATAACTCCCCATTTACACCCTTTTTGGTGTAGCCAGAGAATAGTGGGAACCGAATAAGGTGCGCACGCATTTATGCAAAAACTACTACGCGATAAGCATGCGACCCATGCGTCGCCTTTTTCTTGTTTATTTTTCGCCTGGGTTGCCACGGGGCGTAATGTAAGCATAGGCCCGTTTCATGCATGCATGTACTGCAAAAGAGAACTACGAAATGTATCGTCCATGAGCGTTCTTTCGCAGTGTTCAAGTTGGTCAGTTATCAAGTGCACATCCTCAAGTAAATTTTCGTGGACTTGGACCTAAGACACGCCCGAAGTAGATGTTGCAGACACAGGAACGGAGCATCTATTGGACGTTATCTTTGCATGGTTTACTCCAGGTACAAGTGATGGCTGCTGTAAGGGCCCGCTTCCGCCGAGTCTCCGGTCAGAGACTTGCTCCATCCGAGAAATATTGTCTCTTCAATCTTGGCGAGGCGTCATAAACCCTGTCCAGAGGAACCTGTTGATAGTTTCGTTCTGCTAGCATTGTTTTAACGTCATTTAGGTGGTGACATATCACTGCCTTTACTGCAGATTCTTATTCGTTTAGCTTGTCCGACAAAAAGTCCCTCGCTTGCAGTGCCGCGGGTGATGACTGGTGTGGTTTAAATACTGCTGGCTGTCCGTAGACTTCCGGTAAAGTGTCATTCTCAGTTTTGAATTTTCTATCTAGACCGTCATGTCGTGGAAGTTGATTCGACTAGGAGACTGGTGAGCACTAAACGTTGTAATCGAGCGAAAGCGGTTTAAGTGGCTATTTAGGACCGTCAGCGCGCTTGTACCGTGTTCCCATGTTATAGATACATCGTCAGTGTAACGCAGATAGGTGTGGGGTTTTAAAGGGTACGATTTTATCATCCAATTTTAGTGCGTCCGGTATTCCCGCAAGCGCGGATGGTTTGCCGGTTTAGCCGGGGCGTAAACGGGAGCGGCCAGATTGGTGGCGCCGGCTGGTGGCGCAAAGCTCAACCACAGAAACACAAAGCTAATTACTATATTCTGCTTCACTGCTATTGTAAATTTTTGACAGCGGCGTAATCGTGTTCACAATTACGGCGCTGCCAAATATTTGCACCAGCAGCAAAGAAGGATATAGGGGGTTACTGCAATTTTAGCTCTGTGTTTGTCTGGTTGAACTCTACGCCACCAGGTGGCTGCACCGCAAATTAGCTTCCGCAAATCCGGCAAACCGCCCCCTTTGCGGCATTCTTGAAAGATATACGCTTTGAAGAATGCCGCCTCCTCCTCGCGCGCTCTGGCCGAGGCCGACTCCGTGTCGCTATTGGCCTAACAGCATCACGTGGGCCCTCGCGCCGTGCATCAGCGCCATTTTCGGTCGAGAAGCGTCTACGGAGTGGCGAGGAGCACATGTTGCACCGTTGCTACGCTCGAGCAGTGTAGGCGGCGCCACGGTGGAGGAGGGAGCGCGAAAGAGAGGAGAAACGTGTGAAGGCGCAGGAGGAGAGTGTCGCTACTTTACGAAGTTTAAGGGGTTTTAGACATGCTGGGTCATTCGGCGCGGGTGGCGCTTGTGTGAATATGTACAGGGTGTCCCAACTATCATGCACAAAGATTTCAACATACGCACAGGCCAGATTGCTGGACAGAACAAAGGTAATGTTTGCCGTCGTTTTAGATATTTTTTCATTACGCCTAATTACATAAATATCCTTAAGCAACTTTTCATTGTATTGTATTGTATTGGGTTTTATGGCGCATAAGCAACTCAGGCTATCATGCGCCAAGCACATGGTATAATTTATTTCAAAAATTGGGCATCCTCAGTGTAGGTCCTTGTCCGGACAAGGACTCTAAGGAGCCCAACAAATCAAATGGAGACCTCAGCCTTCTTCTCGGGACTGAGAAAATGAGTGAGGTGCATCATAAGATGCGTGAAAAAAACTGGGTAAGAATTTTTAGAATTAGTAGTTCTGTGATATATTTCGTTTAGGATCGCTGCGTCTTTCAAAAAAAAAAACTAAATACAGATGAAGTTCACACAAGGAACTCGTAGAGTGACATGAAAAAACTCCTCATACACCTTTCTGTTGCTCAATACGTGCAACATGAAAGCGTTTTTTTCCCGATTGTGAAAGCAGCCCTCAAAATTTCCGCGCGACTGGCCACTCGAGGCAATTTGCGTTGAAAGGAAGAATGACGCCAAGAGGCTCGCGCCGCGCCCACGGAAGTTATTTATATAAATAAGAGGTTGTTTTACTACAAAGGAAGGAAGGAAATCAACTTTAATCAGGTCCTGCAGGCCACGAAAGCTTTGGGCTCTCATGGCGTCGAACTCTCGTGACGTCACTCGGCATTACCGCAACGCCTATAGTGCTCTGGCAGTGAAATCCTTGCTCCGCCATATCTTCACTTTGTAAATAACCGTAACAGACATGTGCGGCAGCCACGCCGCGTTTCACAAACGCTTCGAATTGCAGTCAAGTTTTGGCTAAGTTACACCAGTGGTACCCTTCACTGTACTCCCCGCAATGCCCGCACTGGGGAGCGGTAGCTAACCTCTACTACATGGTGTGGGCTTGCCAGTTTAATCCCATAGTTGACCTCATCCCAAATCCCTCAAAAGAGCAGTGGGAGGCTACTCTGCTCAGCGATGATCCTGACCGTCAGCACTGGCTGGTGGGGAGGGCCAGCGCAGCAGCAGTAACCAGTGGGCTACCGGAATAGGCGGCCCACCCACGAGTTCTACGAATATCCTGTAAATAAAGATGTTTTCAATCAATCAATCAATGGCACTCCGAAACGAACGAAACGACTCGCGGAGGCACAGAAAAAGTGCCGTCGGCAGCAATACATTTCTTGTCCTGAAAACAGGCGAGTCCAATGCAGCGCATGAACAAGAAACTTTATACTATATAGGTAGCCTCATTTTTTTTCGAAAATCACTTCAAAAACCAGTGAGTGGGCGACGTGAGGCGTCGACAAAGAAACAATGAATAAATGGGGGAGAACGCGTCCTGTGGTGCGTTTTAGTAGCGACAGTCCGGCTGCCTGTACAGGCCGTACAGGGGCTTCCTGGAAGCGCTCTGCGTGCCGTAGTGCAGGTTCCTCACGAGCATGTAGCGAACGAAAGGCGCCCCGCACACGCCGTCGTAGTTGTCGAAATCGAAGTCCGCCATGAGCACGCAGGCGCTGCCGCTGCCCAACCCCAAGGTGGTGAAGTTGAAGCGGGCGTTGTACTGCTCCAGGGACGGGACCAGGTAGAAGAGCGTCTGCGCCTCCTCGCCGACGCGGTGCACGATGCACGTGTTCGAGCGGGCGTCCTTGCAGAAGCTCGGTTTGTTGCAGTCCGTGTGGAACGGCAACGGGCCGTACAGGCTGCCCTCGCTGGGCAGCCGGGTCTCCTTGGCGACCGGGTCCCAGACCGCGCGCGCGGTCACCGGCGCCACCGACTCGACGAGGCACAGGGTGCCCGTCTTGACGCCCGCTTTAACGGTGCCGACCCGGACGAACGCGTGGAGCGTCGCACTCGTCTGCTCCGTGAACTGTTCACACAGCCGAAACGGCTCCGGCAGCCGCTGCGGCATCCGGTAGGCGAACACGAAGATGTAGTCCACCGCGTGGGCCACTTTCACCGCGTACTCGATGCTGACGGGCTCGCTGTCCGTGATCACCGAGACGATGCGCCGTTCCGGCTCGGCGCCCTGGGCGAAGGCCTTGCGAAACCCCGACACGACCCTGGTGAAGGCGAGGCGGTCGTCGCCGCTGCGGCAGCCCGGGTGCGGCTGCATCCAGTGCAGGGCCACGCCGTTCAGGCGCAGCTGCTTCACGGTGGCCAGGACGTGGGCGGTGAGCGAGTCGAGCGTGCTCGGGTCACGCCCGGTCGCGGTGAATTGGGGGCCGTCCTCGGGGTATCCGCCCAACGCCAGGAGGATCTTCATGTCGGCGCTGGCGAGACGGTCCGTGATCCGCCGGAGTCGGTGCATGCCGTGATTCTTGTCGAACACGGGCATCCGGCTCAGCATTCGGCCGTCCCGGAAGCCGACCGACCAGTAGACGAGCGTCGAGCAGATCTGGAGGGGCAGCGACTGGACGGAGTAGTACTTGGCCTGGCCGGTCCACGCATTGACGCGCGTGTTGTTGAATAGGCACATCAGTTCGGACGGCGTCGACTCGCCCAAGGAGGCGCTCACCCTGTAGACGGTCGCGTTGAACGGTTGCAAGACGTCTTTCACCTCGGGTCCGATGTTGCAGTCGATGGTCGGGGTCGACGACTTGGACGACTGAGTAGTAGGACTCGGCTTCGCCAGTGTCGGACCTGAGGGTAGGGCTGGGAATGGTTGAGGAGAAAAAAATATCACTGGAGAAAAATAAACAATGAAACACTTTTTTTTTGCCGAGTGCCTGAAAAAATTGGCCATAATTTTCATCACTTAAACAACGTTAAGTTCCAAAATGTCGGGCAGAGGACCCAAGCGAGAGTAGCGATATACACCGACGCGGATTATATATAATGCGCTAGCTTGTTTTAGTTGTTTGCGTTTTTGAAACATTTGCGCAGAAAATTTGTTTTGGTGCCACCTTACTGCGGCAGATCCACTTGATCTTCTACTTGTAAGAGTAAAATATATATTGACATCCTGTTTATATTTTTTACTGGTACATCGTACTATAGCTGCTACAAATAGTAGTGCACAATGTGAAACCTAGTTTATTTCCATTTTTCCTGAAATTACAAAAATTCAGGCCGAAGCCATCTCACGATGAATGTCAACGTTAACGCGATTGTCACTGAAGCAATGCGTGCAGTGGCCCATTTCCACCGCCGAAACGCGGTGGCAATAATATGTCGGCATTCGGCGCATCAGATCTCGCACGCACAGCGCGCCATGCATTGGCAACGCGCAAGCTTCGCGGCGGCGACGCCAGATGGCGTCGAGTGTTCTTAGGGAAGCGCGAAACAGGAGTCCCGCTGCCGTAGACGCTTCACGTATAACCCATTTCGACAGTGGCAATAGGTTATCCCGCTACACTGATTCAATGCTGAACGCATTACCATGACAGCCATTGGTGAGATGGGTTCTGCCGAAATTTTTGTCCCTGAAGAGCACACGCGCCCACTGTTACACACGCGCCCTGAAGGCACACGCCCACTGTTACGCAATAGGTAGCCCAAGCTGGCCCAATGGTTGGATTTGAAGACGGTTCCCTCAGCACAGCAGCCCGATGCTCTTCGTCAGACCGCGCGTACTACCCAGAAACCCAATTTGGCGGGAAAGACGGTGAGACGCCCAGAAACGCGAAGTATTCCGAGAATACGCCAATCGCACTTGTAGCATTCCCCCAGAAACCTCGCACCTGCGGGCCCCGGCGAAGTCGCGGACGGCTGCGCCGGCAGGGGCGGCAGCCGGACCACGGTGCCGTTGCCTCGGAACACGAACGGCAGCAGGAGCATCCACGTGGAGAACACGACGGGCGCCATGGCCGCGGCGCACACGGCCCAGCTGCGCATGCAGAGGCGCTCTTCCTCGGGCGTCTCCTGGTCGGGCAGGACCGCCCGTCGCTCGGGCGACGGCACGTCCGGCATCTCGGCGGCCGGGCTGCCGACGCTCGCCGTGCCGACGCTGCCCAGCGGCGTCCGTCGCGGGGCGAACAGGATGACGTCGGGCGCGACCTGGGTGGTGGTGAAAAGCATTTATTGGGCTATATATACAGAGAGGTGCTCGGGGACAGACCTCTAGTTGGTCGCGCCCCTTGCAGTGCCGGGCGGAGTCTCTCATTCCGGGACCCCGTTGGTCTTGACCGCTACGCAGGTCCGCCGAACTAGGGCCCTGTTGGGCCGATAGTTCCTGGCAGCCGAGTAGGGCCGCCTCCCAGTCCTCTCGGGAAGGGGTGATGGGGGGGGGGGAGAGAAGGATTTTGCCTGTATGCCCAAACCATGTGGAAGGTGTCGGCCACCTCCCCACAGAAAGAGCAGCGGCCGTCAAAAGAAGGGTCAAAGTGCTTGAGAACTGCCGGGCACAGCAGGGTGTTTGTAAAGAGCCTGAGGAGAGTTCGTTCGCCAGCTTTACCCAGTCCCTTCATAGGAACCGGGTAACGGCGGTGTTCGGCACGATAGTGCTCAGTAATGTCTTTAAAAGAAATTAGAGGGCTGTGATCTGGGTCAAGGTACCTGGGTGGCGCCGACTCCCGGGAAGCCGGCGTAGCGTCGACCCGCGGGGCGTTCCAACGCGGGCGCCTGGACGCCCGTCGGCTCGACCTTGGGCGGCGGCGCCGGCCGGAGGGGTTCTGCCCGCGCCGGTTCGGGAGGAGGCCTCGCGGTGGGCGACTCCGACGGCGAGATGCCGGATTTGGAGCGCAGGGCTTGGCGATGCATCGCTGGGAACGCGCGGGGCTTAGCTTCTTCTCCACGGCCTTTCTTGTTCTTTTAACTCACGCGCTGGAGCACGAGCCGACACGCGCCCTCCGAGTCTTCTTCCTCTCGGCTGTTTCTTCTGCCTGCCCGATGAACGCGACAGGAGGAATTCAAATCGTAATTGGATACTAAGCAGTATTCTCTGCTAACATTCTCAAGAGCAACCACCTCGATGGTCCGAATAAATGTTTTCTCTCTCTCTCTCTCTCTGCTAGCATTACGTGATTCGAAGCCTGGCAAAGAAGTACAATGCTATCAAAACGCATTACTGGTGCTCAGCTTTGTTCAATTAAGTATGGGAATTAGTTTTTCCAATTTGCGAATCCGAATGAATCCACGCGTGTTCACGGAATTTTTTTTTTTACAAGGTTGAGAAATCTAGCTTAGACAATTTGCATAGCATTTGCATCACAGGTGTACTGATGCCATCAGAGGCTGGAGCTGAAGCGTCGCAGCGACTTCACCACATTCGCTCTCCTAGTGTGCGCGGTTATATAGTCATCCAGGCGCGGATCCCTGCCTAGCGGTTTTCGGGTTTCCTCAAGTCGACGCTCAAGTCCCCCGGTGAACACTGTCATGTTTGGAGTCGGTCATGAAATAGATGGTAGCTGGACCATGCCGTCGTCCAACTTATCCACGCTGAGGACGTTGTTGAAGGGAAAGACTTGTTCTCATCTAGAACGAGGAATATGGGTTTGTTTACACTATTTACATGAGAACGTTGCAGTTCATCAGTCTAACATGACTGCAAGAGGAATGCGCTCTGAGGAGCCGCCATCGGCTCGTTAAGTACTCTGTCCTCCCTAGATCCCTAGGTGAGGGAAAAAACGGTCGTTCAACCTGCTACAAAATCCCGGATTTCCACTGCTTCTAACAACCCGTGGTGTTTACGGCGAGTCCACGAACAATATTTGGTCCGCCGACCCCGTTTAATCATAGCGGTGGCGCTTGGTTGGGGACGCGGTGTATTGTTTTCCCAGAACGAGTCATCGCTGCGGGCCGGGCGCATTCCAAGGTCTGGTTCTCCGAGTATTGCCACCCCCACCGCTGCGGCTGGCTGGGAATATTTTCTAGATCGGTACCCTTGCAGGCCGTTCGTAACAACACCAACGGCATCGTATTTACATTGGTAATGTCGCAATCAGGGATCAATGCCCCGGGTGCATATTTAGTTAACCTGAGCGTAAGGAAGTGTTTGATTCCTTTTTGCGTCGCCGAGGGGCTGGTGTAGACAGCGGCCAGAGCAACGTCGACGCCCCCGTACTTGAGTTGCAGAACGCATGCGCCAGCAACGCCGTCAACCACTGCGCACCTGGCTTCACAATTTGGTGGCAAGGACAACATTGTCAATCCAATGGATAGACGGGTGGCCATTTCGTTCTTCTGAATTGCCACTCCAGCGCTTCCAGTAGTACACTCGTTCGAAACCGGCAATCGGCTGCGGGCCGGCGCTCCGCGTCTCCGACAAGGCGATGATGTCTGCTTTCAGCATTACGCAATCCGCTTCATTAGAGAATGGAGTTAGGCCGTCCGCCATTCCGGCAAACGGGGGCGGTTTGGGCGGATTGCCGGATTTGCGGGGGCGTAAACGTGAGTGGCCGGAGCGCTGCAGCCACCTGGTGGCGTAGAGTTCAACCAGACAAACCCAGAGTTAAAATTGCAGTAACCCACTATATCTTGCTTCGCTGTGCTGGTGCAAATTTTCGGCAGTGGCGTAATGGTGAACACGATCACGCCGCTGCTGAAAATTTACACCAGCAGCTAAGCGGAAT
This sequence comes from Dermacentor albipictus, assembly GCF_038994185.2. NCBI lineage: Eukaryota > Metazoa > Arthropoda > Arachnida > Ixodida > Ixodidae > Dermacentor > Dermacentor albipictus. The sequence continues at coordinate 52,056,903 of NC_091830.1, forward strand.
ATAGTAATTGGCTTTGTGTTTGTGTGGTTGGGCTTTGCACCACCAGCTGGCGCCACCAATCTGGCCGCTCACATTTACGCACCCGCTCAACCGGCCAACAGCCCATGCTTGCCGGAATACTGGATGCACTAAAATTCTCTTGGCCGGTCGCCTGCACTCGTCCACGTATGTGTTGTTCTGTTTTGTGCATGCATATTTTATTTCATGTGCAGTTTTTCTCTGATCGATGAGGCAACATGACGAAGCCTCGTCAGAACTAGTACTTCGCTCCTGGTTGCGGAAGTGGGTATAGCAGCGTGAAGAACATGCGAAGTTTTTTAATGTCCCCGAGGACAACGATAAGCGCTGTGTTTGGAATCGGAACAATCACCGTGCTGATAAGCGCCTCGAGCTAACTGACGCTGTGCGTGAGCTACAGTTCAAGGAAAAGTATGTATTTCTAGACTATGCTCACGTCATTGATGGAAAGGCAGTACGGATACCATGTGGAAAGCCCTAGCTTTCACCGGACACAGTACAGACTATTCTGCCAAATGTTCCCAAGTACCAGCCGAAGGTGACAGCATGCAAAAGACCTCCAAGAAGAAGGTGTGCGCAGAACCTGCAGTGTGTGGCTTGTCTAAGAAACCTTGCTTGTAAGTTGATGAGCTTCAAACGGATGGGCCAGCAATCGACGAGCAGTACATGCCATTTGACTTATGTAATGTCTCAATCAAGAGAGCAGTGCGCTGCTCACAAATTTCCCAACTATCGTGGTGCTGCTTATGTTCACGCCTCTTTTAACATTCAGTCTCACGCTGTCATTATCAAAAAGACTGTTTTCATGGACTCCGGAAGTAGACAAGGCGACATTGTCTGCTGGACATATGTTTGCCGTACGTTAATATCAAACCACTCTCGGCACACCATGGAAGAAGCGAAACATGTGCTGCACGACTCTTTTCACCCTGTTTTAGAGCAAAGCTGTCTATGGCTAGCAACCCAGTATTTCTTCGTGGTGCAACGTGGACAGAAAACTATAAACTATGGCTCATATCTATGTAAGGCAGAGGCTACAAGTACTTACCTAAGTGAAGCGAATAGTGCATACATTCTCTGGAATCATGTATACAACAAAGAACAGCATAGGTTTCAATAAAGAACAAGTTCAAAACAAGCATCCGAACCACATGCATAATTGATGATAAGGCACTCACTCCTGAGCTTACACGCAATGCGCAGCACGTATCCGCTCCACGCATGTTTCCCAATAATGATTACTGTAGCACAAGCTGCCGCAGCGACGGCAGCTTGACTGTTGCATACGAAGCAGGGAGTGACGTAACTTACTTTTACAAGAACCTGCCTAGTAAATAATTTGTGTTGTGACATGCACATATGAGGACTCCTGAAGAGCAGCGTGCATACGAGGCACGGCGAATTTCTCTTACCTCTCATTCACTCTTTGTAGGTGCACAAAGTAGCGGCGCAAGCCAATTTGCAGGCCATCAAAATGTAATAAGGTAAAGTGCATGTGAATGTCGCCACGTGAATAATTTCAACCTACGTCACAAAGGGTAATAATTCTAGTTGTCGTTTGAAGCTTTGCTGTCCAACCACCTTTACAGCATAGAGTGGAGCCCATTTTCTAAAATATAGCGCGCTCTGCAGAACTAAACTTGTGTGTATGCTAAATGCTTTCTTTTCAGTGCAGGTTCCGATAAGCCAGTCGCGCCACCGGCGCTTGCTTGGATTAGCATGTACGAACAAAACATTTTGAGCTAGTGTCCTGGCAAGAAAAAAAGAACAAGAAAATGAAGCTACTCAGTTTCTTTCCCTTCTTTATCTCTCTTCTGTATAATAGAGAACACAGCGTTTTTTTTCAGCCAGGCGAGGAGACATCCAACGAGCATGTATGCACGAAGGGCCCAAGTGAAAGGTGCAGCAGCGCCACCTGTACATTTCTGGGAAAACTGCTTCACCGCCGAGCCTTCCCATGGCTTACTAGCCCTAATCTAGTACACTATACTAGCAGGGGCAGTGCAGGGGGCGGCACTTTCTGCATGGCTTTAGCGGCGTCACCAGTAGTGGCGGCGCTGTGATGACCAATCTTGAAAAAGCAGCAGACGAAACGCTCGCATACACTGCAACATGCCTATATGCTTGATGAGCGCAGGAGATTCAGAATTTTGCCCAAAGCATTTCGTTTATTTTGTCCGTTTCTCTGCTTACAATCAGACAATGAAATGCATATTGCTTTTTTGCTACAAATCCTTAAGCGTTTCTTGAAATTACTATAGCACGTCTGTCTTTGCCGCTCGAACCCAGCCACACTGTTTAGAACACGGGCACTTTTGATCCCAATCGAGTCCCATCCGGATGAACTCTTTCAACACAACAGAAAACGATCACTACTATAAGTTCAGCAAGTAGGCTCAAGTTTGCATAGCTTAAAGCTTGAGGGCACAGACGGCAGTCGGTATGAACTCAAGTGAGCAGATTCAGATCGTACATAATCGTGATCAAGTGACTAGTCCCCGCAACATCGAAAAGTTAAGCCATTACATTGCACAATCATTCTCTCCTTGGCACATCTTTCAACAACACATTATAGATGATGCCTCAGATGAAAACAGAGACTGCGCTAATGAATAATGTCGAACAGCCGGACTTGTTGCTCCTGACGCAAACAAATGCTCACGAATTGAAAAGCAGCAGAGAAAAATTGCATGCACGGATTGAAGTCACATATGCCCACAGAAGCCACTTATTCTGAAAAATTCACTGAAATTCACCGGCAGAAATCATGTCACGCCCGCACAGTAAACACGAATGAGCAGAAGAGGACTAGCAACAATGATGTTGGAAGCCAAGCGGTAGCTTCGCTGAAACGGAAAAGCAGCTAATTGTTGCATTTATGCATTGTGCTTCAGCGAGCTGTTTAATGACCCAGTGAAAACATTTGATCCATAAGATATCCGAATCATAACCCAATGTCCATGCACCATTTTGGATACAAATAGGACATCTGCTGGACATCAGTCCTCGGTATCCCATTACGAATGTCCTAAGGTTATCCCAAATGGACCTTTTTTTTTTTCACACATGAACATTTGTCCTTCAATTGAAGCTATCTCTCATGAGTTTCCTTGTAACAGAATGGATTTTTCTCGCATGTTCAAATTATAATCCAAAGCTATCAAGCCTGCAGCTCATGTTTAAATCGTACTACGAATTTCTGACGCAAGTTATTTTGAAAATTTCAATTACTTCAATCAGGCTATCGCACTTGGTGCAAAGCCTAGAAAAATGAGGAGTATGCTGCACTTCAGCACATGTGCTTGTCCACGTCACTTACCTATACACAATGTATATGTGTGTGCGCTCTGCCCATGCATCTGTCACCATGCGCTGCGCGCGTAAGTTGGATTATGGCGAACAGTATGCAAAAGGCCCTGCTGTATGTCTACAAAATGTACGCAGCATGACCACATAATGTCCTTCGCGGATATGCAATGGATGACCGTAGAATGTGGAAAGTACAACCAAACGGTCATGTGAGGGATGTTTGCAGGACGTATTCGACACATCCCTAGGATATCGATGTCCTAGGAGTGGATGTGGATAGGATATCCATGGGACAAAATTCTTGTCACTAGAGGTTTGGGTACAGCATTTCACAAATGCGGCACAATCCCATAGTCTGCGTAATCTGTTACTAAATATGTGCTATACAGGCATCACACAGTATAGGGAAACACACAAGAGCCGGTAGGGTACTGAAGAATGATATCTGGAATGCTTTTCCACACCAGTGCAATGACAGCATTAATTGGTATGGTAATAAGCACAAGAACAAATAACCTGCATTACAAAAGTCCGCTGCTTGCTTTGTTTCAGCAAATCCGAGTCCCGGTAACAACACAAGTTTAAATTAAGCAATTACAGTGTACGATTGTTCTCTCCTTGGCACACATTTCAAAAGCACATTAAGTGAGACCTTGTAAAATAAGAACTGCAGAAACGCACAATGTCGCGTAGTATCAGCCGCCGACCTCCTTGCTGTTGATGCGAACTATAATGTTCACGAATTTAAAAGTAGCAGACATTCACAGAAAGCGGGCGAAACACCAGCTGTCAAGCGCTTCCAAGCCACACAACAGGCACCACATGCAAGAGGGAGCGATTGCAGTGCCTCCGCTCCTTTCGTCACCAGTGACGTCTTCTGTGTCTCTGGTTTTTCCGAAGTCTCAATAACAAAAGGGCAGCAAAGAAAGAAAAGCTAGAACATTTGAAAATGAGATGATGAAAATAATTGCATTTCACACATTGCGTCACATCGGGGACGCACGCTCAGCGGCCCTGTAATTGTCTTTTCTTTCTCTATAGTTTGTCTTCTTATTCACGAACCTCTTGCCATTTCATCAGATGTTGTGTGCTGTAATTTGTTTACACAGTTTTCTAAAGGTTCTTCATTATTCTGTTTATAATTTGCTTTGACTGTGTGCTTCATTACTTGAGCGGGATTATCACGGAGTGGAACATACTTCCACAATTTTATCTAATGTCAAAACATATTCAGTTGCTCTCCTTGACCACACGCAATATTAAATTTACATACTGCATCATTTCCTTGCATCACATCACCGGCACATGCTTCGCATATGGTTATTTTTTTTCCTTTTGTTTGCTTTTGCCTTGTGACTATTATTATGTTTATACTTGTTCTCACTGTTCTTGCTCACCCTTGACTGGAAGTGCTCTTTTTGTCTTGTACAGGTTTTGAACGAGCTTGGGTTTTATTTTTTTTACCCTCTACTATGCCACATCGCACACCTGTACCTCATGTTGGTTATTGATGCGGAAGCATTATATGACTCATGAGGCGGAAAATCCGGCGTTGTCATGACCCCGATGGTCCAAAAAGTTGTGAGCCAATTGAGGCAGTTGGTGACATCAAGGCAAAGTTAGTTAAGGCAACACCAATTAAGGCAGGGAGAAATGAGGTGAATTTAATTAAGGCATGTTTATTAAGCTAGAGTTCATTACGGCACTCGAACCCACGGCCTTTGTTGGTTGTGCGTTCGAGTGTTTCGAGGGGGAGCACGAGCTTGAAAGCTCGAGCTCCCCCCCTTCACCAACGCACTGGTGTTGGTTTGAACTATGTATACAAGTCTAAATTGAATTAAGTTTGACTGTGACAAACTATGGCACATTATTCAACTCCCTTGAACAAGGAATACAGAAAGTAAATGGCAACCAGAAGCAAGATGCGCCATGTTTTAGCGTGAAACATAATTTGTGAGCATATATTTCAGGATTTATTTGCTGCTACATTAAGCAATTATTTCATTTCTCGATGTGTTCAATATGTGGTTCATTTGTTCCACCCACTCTTAATATAAAATGATAATGGGCAAGGCTATGGAAGGTGCCACAATATCCATGGCTGCCTAATGTAAATAGTTTTGCGCAGAATGAAAAGATTGTCCAAGAACTCTGTTTTAAACAGATCTGCTCTTAAAGAGTGCGAACAGCTGGACTGAAACCATTTTTAATGGCTTGCGCTTGTGGCAGCTGTATATGAAGAATACTTTTGGCAGCTGAAGACACTAGTGAATTTTGTGCTGCTATTACACCATATTCCAGCAGGTGTCCTATCTCTTCAGCTCCATCGCAATGGAAATATCGGCCAAACTTGTCATTTTGTTTTGACTGTGTGACATTTTGCCATTCTTGAAGTTCGTCCTTTACTGCCACCTTCACTCGGCTAATCCGGTCGCTCGTGCTGCCCGGCGGGGCCGCCGTCAAACGCGTCGCATAAACTGTATTCAAACATTAGGCCGTTTGTCTCTTGTCCAAGTGCGAAGCTCCCCTCACATAATCCGGGGTCTGAAAATTCTCAAAACTATGCTGACCAGTTTTCCAGTGTTGCGAAGATTAAAAAAAACAAAACAAAAGCGGAGTGTAAGTGGCGCAGACGGCCACAGGCACTGTTTTGCCAGAGACTGCGGCTGCTACCGTGCACTATTTGGTAAAGTGTAATGCCACTGTGCTGTGCCTGAACCTGCTTCTCTCCCAGAAATCGTGTTCTATGATGGACTTTTCAAGGAAGGAATCTTCCATCACCACTATGATGTTAGCTTGTATTCACAAGCGACTTTGGTTCCCATACCGGTTCTGTCAACTTGCAGATAACGCCTTCTACCCAATTCGAAGTGGTTGTATTTGAGTGCTGCCTGATTGAGAAGAGTTTCAGAGTTCAGCTTGTTCCTGGTGGGCTGACAACTTCCACCTGGTGCAAGCAGAGACTGTGACAACTGTGCTCTCGGAGGGCTTACAAAGATGTGACATTCTAGTTGCCTTGTGGCACAGCAAGGTTTAACGCCTTCTCGAGGAAGTGGCTAATGAATTTTACGCACTAAGTAAACAAAGGCGTAATGGCCTTAACAAGAGAGTCTATGAGCTGGATAGTCTTTAGTAACAGCTTCACAGCTAAAAAAAAAAACGCTAGGCTGGTTGAGACCGGCGGCATTTTGTATTTCCAGTACCGCGGGAGAAAGGCTGTATCAGTCTCTTCTTTATCATGCGAACTTTAACACGATAACGTTAAGGAGCCCGTGTAGCAGAAAATCTGGCGTTGGCGTCCGACATCGGACGTTGTTTTGGTTATAAGATTTTTGAACCACTCATACTCAGGCCATCCCATGTGACGCAAGGAATTTATTTACTGAATTGGATTTTTCACGCTAAGATATGTGTAAAAATCATAAACTACGACATACACAAACCTAGAGACATGATATCTCTCAGAATGTTTTTTAACTACACGAGAAAACGTAATTCCGTTACACGAAAACTCCCAGAAACCCCTTTTCCAGCTCGTCCACAATTCACAGACCGATCGCGGTGTCTGCCATTTGCGCACGCCAGCGCGTGGGTGTCTTGGGGGCCATGGAGCGGTGCACCCGGTTACTTGCAATACCGCCAGCTGGTGCTCGCCTCCGCCTTATCATGGCCCACACGAGACGCTGTGTTTCTACCACAAAGGCCGCCTTCGTGCATAGCGATCATGGCCAGTGTTTCCCGGTAAACATTATCGCTACATATGCTCCAATTACTGGGAAGGGTGAAAAGCAGTCAGGGATCTTTGAATGCTATCGCGTTCCACCCATATGAGGAAACTTTATATCGGGTGGTCCCATCTAAATACATGTAAAAGGAGAATTCGTTTTTCTCAGCAACCACTGCACCAAATTTGACGAGGTTTGTTGCATTTAAAAGAAAAACTTTACATCTAGTGCCTGTTGGTTTTGAATTTCTGATTTAGATCGTCAACATTTTATTAAAAAGTGGCAAAAATAGCAAATTTTCAGAAAACGAGACTATCAAGTTTACAACTCTGCAACTCAGCAATGAAAAATGACATCACAATTATGTGAATTGCATATAATAGTACATCTAGAGCAAACAAAATGGATGTTACACATGAATATAAAAAAATTAAATATGGAAATACAGCTTTTGCAGAACCCTCGTATGAGCGTAACAAACTTACGTAAGATATAAAATGACATAATAAATTTGTCCGCTTTGAATGGTCTAATGGGTGCTGTTTACAGAACCACAATATCTGTTCTTGATGCAGAACTATTAATTTGTAAACTTTATGCTTCCATCTTTTTTCAAACTTTCAAATATTTGAAAATCTTTTTAACAAAGTTCAGCCTCTAAATCGAAATTCCGCTTCCAAGAGTCACTAGAATTTCACTTTCTCTGTCAAATGCAACAAATTTCATTAAAATTGGTACAGGGGTGACCACAGAAAAATGTTCTTGCGTTTTACATGTATTTGAATAGGTCACGTCGGAGTTGGGCCCGAGCTAAACCTTCCTCTTAAAGGCGACGCTCAAGCGTTCTCCAAATTTTTTGCGCTTGTCTGAAGCGTACAATATGCACTTGCCCAGCAAACCATCCTTCTGGAGTAAATAAAGGCTGCCAGGACAAGACCTTTGTAGGAAACACCATTACCAGCATATCACTGGCTGCCTTTATCTTCTTCAAAAAGATGGGTGAACACATACTTAGTCTCAATTTTAAACTGGTCAATGAGATTACCTGAGAGCTTTATGTGAAAATTCGAATCGCTCAATTCTTGGAAACCACCCTGTCCACAACTCCTGTCAAGTACAATCACAGCTGCGCCTTTGCCTCCTAGTTTAATCATATTTCCTCAATTGTCCCACAGGCTTCATAATGCTTGTCATACTTTATCTTTTTCTACAATTAAGGTACACACGTGACTACATGTATCACTTGTGCTGCACTGTTACGCTACACTACTACTGCACCAAACTACCAATGCCAGTGAGTACTAAAATCATGCCAGCAGTGATGAATCACGAGTACGTTTAGATTTTTGCCCGGGGAGTACCACTTGGTGAGATAGCAATCGCTCGAAAATCCATGAAAATTTTTTATTTTCACCGCTCACAGACAAGATTTAAAAATTTGTTGAAGTGAGAGGGGCCAAAAAATAATCAGCACATTACAGACTGGTTCTCTCCTGGTTTAATTTGATGAGGCAGAAATTAAAGAGAAGGCTCAAGACAGCGAAGACTAAAGGTAAATTTTTTTCGTCACTAAACCCGATGAAGAACCTGGATCGCCAGTAGCACAACCTTCCAGCCCGATGAAGATGAGTTGTGGACCTTGGCTGCCATCTCCATGGACTAGAAAGACAAAAAAATATATATATATATAGCCATTCATAGATTATATGATTTATTTCTAGTGGCTGCCAACAGCCTTGCAGCCTTGGCAACAGCTCACTATGTCCTATAGATGCTCAAAACATCAATGATTTGCGATATGGCACCTAGGCAAAACAGTATGTTTTCACTTTCACACGTAAGTACGTGACTTTAGAGCACACGTGTCATGTACATAAGAAATTTGCGCAAGAAACCTAGTTTAGGTGAACCAAAAGAAATTGTTTCCTGACCAATTACTTCTGCTGTCCAAACAGCCCTTAAAAGAACCCCTTAGCCATGTCAAAGAAAAAAATTGTGATCCACCTGTCTGAAGCACGAAGTTACAAAGGAAACGGATATGGGTTTCTTTCTGGGAAACCTGTCCGTATTTCCTTTGCAGATTCATGCTAAAGTCGGGTGGATCGGTGGGTGGTGGTTTTCCTTTCATGAACCTTTCTACACCCCCTTGCAGGCCTCTTGATAACCCATTCCCCACATAAACCCCTACCATACACAAATGCATGTACTCCCATGAGCAGTATGAAACGAGGCACCTAGATGGCTTTTCAGAAGCCACACTTGTGGAACATACATGCTCCGCACAGAAGTTATGTATGAGACTAAATGTTGAACAGGAAAGAGTCTCATCGCATATTAACTTGCGAGATTCAAGTACATGTATCATGAGCAATCATTGCTTAGCAATGAATTCGGTATGCCCTCGCACATGAAAATAAAAGTCAAATTATGGGATCCAATGCAAAAAAGCAACTCTTGAGTTGTGAGGGAGTCTGTAGTGAGGAGCACTCTATTAATGTCTAAATCTAAGAACACGAGCATTTTTTGCATTCAGTTGCTGTCGTAACAAGGCTGCCAGGGCTGGGAATTGAACCCGCAACCTTGACCACAGCAGCTGAATGCCACTGTCTCCGAGTCACTACAGCCAGTTCTCGTCACATTGTTCATGACTATAAAAGGCAATTTCCCTTTAATAATAATTAGTCCGATGTCATTATAACAAAGGCACAACTGAGATGAAAATACTGTCGTTATGTCCAATATTCATCGTAAGCACATAGAGTGGAACCCCATTAATACATTCTTTGCTGTTACATTTCCCCAGCTACTATGTCAGGTTTAAGTGGTCTTGACATAAATCTCATTGACTCCTATGTATCCTGTTCCTATTTGATACATAGATTATGTTTCTATCTGATACATGGCGGTTACGTAAATTTAGTGGTGCAGAAAGAAATTTGCTCTCATATGTTGCTACGAAGAGGACAAATATATACCGTATTTATTCGACTCTAGGCCAATAGTCTTTTCCAAATAATCATATAAAAAACTCTAGGGTCAGCTTAGATTCGGGGATTTCAAAGAACGCGCCAGTTTGTAACTGAAAATGATGAATACGGTCCATAGCTAGTGCCATCTAGAAAAGTTGGTATCATAGCCGCTACTAGCTGGGCCAGTAGCCAACTGAAGGACACGAGCGATGTCATCACTTTGACCTGTGACATATCCGGTCGTATCCATGGTCGCATCAGAGCCGGTTCTATGGTATCAGTAGGCGGCGACGTGTTATCGTAACGGCACACTATAGTGCCACCTTCGAACGAAAAGTTGAGTTGCCGCAGAAACATTGTAAGCCAGGTGGGACTTCAGCATCGACGAGAAAAACGTCTGTCGTTGGAAGGAACAAAGGGAGACGCTTTTGCGTGTGCTGCAACGAGGAGATGACAGCGATATGGAAATGCGCACTAACATAGAGGAGCTGTTCACTGAGATTGCACCGTGTTTTGACGCGTGCAATGCCACACTGTCTACACATGCATGGGCACGTGGAGGCAAGCTTGCATGCGTCCGCATGTGTACGTGTGGTCTGGGCTATAGGAACGAAGCTAATGACGGTGACGATGTAGAGCGAGCTCGGCATGTTCATATTAAATAAATGCTGCTATCAATTTGTGAACGCTGTCCTCACTTTTTTGTTCGGCCTACATTCGCAATAAGTTAAAAAATTTTTTTTTCTCGCTTCGGACGTTCGGGGGTTGACTTAAAATCGAGGCCGGCATAGATCTGAGTAAATACGGTTCGTTGCAACAAGCAACCAAAGTTGCGCAAGCTACAAGTTGCACAAGCATACTGGGAGGAAACGCACACGGAGCACCCGAAAAAAGTGCGCGTCGGTTAAAACCTAATGGGAACCATAAACAATGGGCCAAATCTGACGAGCATAGGGCTACATTTATTTAGGAGAAGGCAAGGGTCTCTCATGCATTGCACAATGACTGGTTTTCCTAAGTCAGCTTCGCCACAATAGAGCCATTATGTGATAAGGTATACATAAAATATTGCGCAGTGCAGCATATCAAGAACAGAAGGGGCCTACTGTCACGGAAGATTGTTTGGGTCGTTTAATTATACATGTGCGTGCACTGTTCCCAATCATATTATAAGTGCTGAGACATCTAATAACTTTTCTGGCAGCCATTCGGAGCTGTTTCTGACATTGCTGTGGTGATTTGCGGCCTTCCTCAATGTGATGTTTTCCTGGCTGTTGTTCTTTTATATGGTCCTTTTGAGAAATATATCAACAGGATTAACTGCATTTGTTCCAACACTGGCGTAAAATAGCACCTTTGATTTACTGCAGTACAGTAAAAGCTCGTTAATTCGAATTCGCTTAATTCGAACCGCCGGTTAATTCGAACTGATGCCCGGGTCCCTGCAAAGCCCTATGTATATCAATGGGCCGGAATGCCCGATAATTCGAACGTACCGGTACTCACGTCGGTTAATTTGAACTAGGAGCCGGCAGCCGACATTGCTTCTCGTAAATAGAAGTCGCCTCGTAACGAGTACAATGCATTGAAATTTTTTTTTTAATATGCACAGCGACGAGAATAAATAAGCCAGCGCGCATTTTTGCACGCACGAGGCAAGCCGCCAATTTCCTTGCTAGAGCCTCCGGCGTTGTTGTTGTTGCGACTGAGGGAAGGATGAAAAGGAAAGTGCACGGGCCTGCCGATTGGCTCAGGCCGAGCCATCACCGCTGCCGCGTGCAGATAGAGGAGAGTTCAAAGATAAGAGGAAAGAAGCATCGATGTGAAGCAGCATCGGGACTCGATCTGGCTGTGCGCTATTTCTCCACCGATGAGAATTCGGATGCTGCGCTGGAGATGTTGGGCAAGTTGCAGACAATGCTTCTCGAGTCGCGGCGAAGAAAGCGCAAGCAAATGCAAATCACCGATTATTTTTCATGTTGATATGCTTCGATCATTATTCTTTTGTTAATAAACATGTTTTTGAAGCATAAATAGTGTCATATTTCATCATTAAGCCTGACGCTCACGTGGGTACATTTATCATTAGTTCCAGGCGCATAAATTGATTGGATATCTTTACTTCCTTTGGTGTTTGGACTCGCATGATTTTAATACCTGCAATCGCCGACCTCAAAGAGTAGTAGTGCGTATTCCTCGATGACGATCCCAGATATGGCTATTTTGGCTTCGGCCCTAGCAGCCAAATGCAATGGCCATCTTTTTTTTTTTTGCCGCCCGCTCGTTAATTCAAACAATTTTTCAGTCCCCCAAGAGTTCGAATTAACGAGCTTTTACTGTATATTCAATAATTCGTTGCACTGTGCTTTGAAGGTACATGTTCCCGCCAAGCATAGGAAACACTGTCTTTTGCAACAATAACTGCACGAAGACATGGACAACATTTTAGCACCAGCAGACAAGAATAACGATGAGACGTAGATGCCATGACGCGCTACATTTAACAGTTACCACAATGGTCATCTATAAAGCCACTGAATGAATGAATGTTCGATGTTTAATGGTGCAAGGCCCATGTACGGCCCTTGCACCATTATATTGTTAATGTCAAAGCCATTGTCAAGAATGCAGCAGCAAATACTTGTTCTACGATTGTGTGTGTCCCGCCAGACACAGAGATAAAACATGAGGAATTACACAGGAAGAAGCTATCGGGAGGAGTGGTGGAAAGGTGTGCTGTCACTGCGCCAGCCGAGCCGCTTGATAAAGAAGACGCCTTAATGGAAGAAGCAGTGTGACGTCTTGACCAGTAGGGGCACAGTTGTGCACGGTGTACTATGAGTGTACGAAGTTTCCCAAAAATAAACTGTTGAAGTTGGTGCATTGTGGTGCCTACATCTTCCTTCTGCCCTGGTCTGCTGGCGCTAGAATGTTATCCAAGCAAGTGCACCAACATGCCCGACACACAGCGGTACACGGAGACCCAGGGCCACGACAACACAAGTACCTTGCGCCATGGCCATACAGATGGCGCTTCACTTGGGCAGCCAGTAGTGCACGGGTGGCACATCATCAATGTCCATGCCATTCTTGTCATTGCAAAGGAGGTCCAAGACGAGGTTGCGCACGTGGGGCTCAATCGGCTTCTTCGATATCTCGGCCACCACTTTGCTCAGGCTGTGGGACAAGACATGCACAGAGAGACTTGTTTGTTTGGCACATTCGACTGAATTTCTGTGGTAGAAGCTTTGTATCATTTGTTCTAATGCAGACTACCTCAATGGATATTTGCAATTGGCAAAAAGAAAACAAAAAACTGCACATTACTGTTAAATCTCATCCAATTCATATCAAAATTAATACAAGTAAGTTTAAAACCCACGTCTCCCTCAAGTCAACTACCTCCAGGGCTAGTTTGCCGGGCGGCTAAGTACGTGCTCCGCACAGAGACGCGAAGTACAGCTGCACGTAATCAAGGTATTACCGGTAGTGGGTTCACAACATACACCGCGAGTTGTTTGAACCAGTCACTTCCCCGCTTCGAAGGAAGAAGTGTTCATCGCATCTTTGCTCAATGCAGGCTGAGCCACTACACTCCGGAACGACCGCATTACACGCAGTCCTGCGCAGCAGGACTGTGCGTAATGCGGTCGTTTCAAACTCCTGTTTACACTCTTGTAGAAGTTCACATATATGCACACCGCTAAATGCAGAGATGGGATCTTGAAATGCAGGCGCACGAGACGAAATATTTGTTCTAATGCTGTCAGGCGTCGGAAAATCCATGACAAAATGGTGATCTGGTGTGGCAAATTGTGGCAATGTCAATACCTGTCATTCGGTAGTGTGTTTACTGGCTGACCAAGCCTTCCTTAACAGTAAGAGTGCCTTTTCTTTGTATCATATAATGTTACTATATAGAGGCGGGTGAATATTCGGTTTCTAATATGAACCGAGTTGACATGATAACTATTAATATTTGAAAAGGCACTATTCGGTATTTTAAATCATTAAAACCAAATACTTCGCAACAACTGACTGTTATAGCATGGTTACTGTTCTCTGCCTGCTAAAAACTATGTCGCAGATTATAGGACGTCAAACGACAAAAATTTTTGAAGCAATGCAGACAAAATGGGGAATGCAAGCCCTGTTTTATAGTTTCGCGATAGAAGCATACATGACAACCTGCAATTTCTGCTTATAATCTGTCTTTAGTGTTTTTGCCAGTCTAGTCACGCAGCAGAACTGATAAAAGAGAAAGCTTTTGATTTCTTACGCTACAAACTGTGATATTTTCCTTGAAACGGGCCCTTTACCTTTGTCTAAGGTACACAAGTCCTTCAGAAACATATTTTTTTATTTTCCACAAATTACTTTTTGTCTTTTTCCAGTAACGCTTTATTTAGCACTTCTGGAAAGCAAGCCATGCAGCAGCCGTATTTTAGTAGAACGCTCGCTTGCAACCATGCTCTTTAGTTTTGAGAGGCTATTTGTGCAGTTCTTTATATGATAATTAATAATCTCACACTGTAAACTTATCCTTTGTCCCCGATAGCTAGCTGCCTTTATCACACCAGTCATTACAGGCGTGGTGTCTAAATACACTGGAATAAATATTCCTGTTGTAACTATATGTGCCTACATTGACTATACAACAATTGATATTAGATATTCTATACTTACTATTAACATTCGATCCGTATCCACAAAGTGGATACTCGCCCAGCTCTAGTAATGTACTAATACAGTCGCGGAGCAGCAGAAACCTGACGAACGATCTCGCCGTCGTCGAGTTATGCGCATGTCAGTACAGCAGTGTCAGCACCTGTGAAACTGTCGAATGAGACGGTGTCCGGAATCGCAATGCAACCACTGCGCAAGTCTCGGCAGAATATTTTCCGCGTCAGTAGGGAGCACATCGGAAGGCAACAAATCTTAGGTTTCCCGGCACCCGCTTGCCGGCATTCCCCAGCGCAGTCTGCGCGGGCACTGTCGGCGCCATTAGACACTTGACGCGATGTTTCCGTACGCCGCGTTGGATCACCGAAACCTCGATACAGCACTCAAAGCAAACACCACCGTGCCGACACCAGTCGCACAAACGAAAAACGTGCTGCTCGCAGCGTCATGCGCGAAAGAAAGAAATCAGCTGCTGGATTGTCTTGACATGGCTTACTAAGCTGAAACCGGAACTGCTGTACGACCACTCTATCGAACCAGGCAGAAACGATGATGATGAGCGTGGATTTCCAGTAGCGCCACTTCGTGGGGCAGCAAGGAGGCTCCGTTCAAAAGAAAAATGGCGTTCAGCAAGTCGAATTATGTGCCGCGGTCAGAGTCGGTGCATGATGCCCTCGATCGAGTTGGCTCAAGGAGTGTCCAAAAAATCAGACGAGGGGTTGCAAGGCGTCCGAACTTTCGGCAGTTGTTATACATTATGGTCTATGGGGAGAATGGCGGTGCCGCGAAGCTGACCGAATAATCGGGCATGTCCGAATTTTTGGAGTCCGGAAAATTGGTCGGCGACTGTACAAGGTCAAAATTTTTTTTGTCGGTGCCTTTTTAATGCGCCAAATCAACAAGACTGCCATGAGAGATGCTGTACCAGGAGAGGGGGAGTCTCTGGATTAATTTGAGACTTCCAAGAAATTGCCTGTCATCTAGTGGCTGTGCCAAGATCCAGGTGATCCAGGTTCGGGCTCAGAGTGTTAGAGGCTCTCTGTTCACGCCATGCCATGAATGCCTCGATGTTCTCAATATCAATGTGATGCTGCGATGCACAAACTCCCCCCAAAAGAGACAGCAACAGATGTCAAAGGAGTTTTGCTGGGTACCATTATGTACGTCATTGCAGCGGAAAAACAGCAACGTGTCATTTCATCGCTTCCGGAAAGAAGCATACGAGACACACGCCGGAGAGTGACATGTATAAGAAACTTGCACGTTGGGCAAAGGTGACTGACACTATGCTGTTTTTTTCGAAACTGTTCACTTGGGATGACGTGTAGTTTCCAGGTGAGTAAACCATTTCTTTCTTTTTATATATTTCACATATATCTCAAATTGTTTAGTTTACTTTCATTTAGGCAGGCACGTTAATAAATTATAGTGATGTACGCTTAAGCTTAACTTGGTTTTGTTAAGTTTTCTGCCCCAGCATTAGAGTCACTAATGCTTTAAGCAGAAGGAATATTTTCACTAATCTACTTTTGCCTGCAGGCACAGTTTCGTACCACATCGACAATATCTTCACACCAGTGGCACGAATTAAGCAAGGTGAGCCACGCTTCCGCGATGTGAGGATTTGGGGAATTCGACGCGCCATTGCGCGGGCGCATTTTACCCATGCCTGCAATCCTTACGCCACGTTCGTTCTCGCTCCGAACCAGTTTTAGCGGTGGCGCTCCATTCGCGGTGGTTCTCGGTGAGGGTGGAGCTAGTGACGTCACGGAGTGGCCCCTGGTGGCTACTGCCATGACGATAGCGTCTCTCTTGCTCCTTGGGACGGCGCCCGGTACATACATGCTTCCTCTCTTCCGCCGACGCCTTTGTGACTAGGACTGAGCTCACGCACAGTGCCTTTGCCCGTGCGGGGAGCGCGTACCTCGTGTTGTTCCTATCCCGATGCTAAGACGAAGAACGGGTGCCTAGTGCTAGCGAGGTCGTACCACGCCGAGCCGCACTCATCGGAGGCCCAAGCCGAAGGAGATTGCCCGAGATCTCGCGAGTTGGCCCATCGGTTATCGCGAAAGCAAGTAGCATAGCCGCCGGGACTTTTCCTAGCGGTGCGTCCCAGCTTGAGCATGTGCTCTCGCAGTGACGTGCTACAGGCACCCCTAAAGCGCGGGATACATGGAGCGTTCTTTCACGGCGAACATCGCGTGGCGGAAATAGACGCGGCGGGACGACGCCGGCGGTTCGCTGGCTTCGCTTACATGCAGCGACAAACGGGCGGACGCCGCCGCGCGCCCGCCGCATTGTTGACAGACTTTACGAATGTGTTTCTGGATAACAAAAAAGGAATAAGCAGAATTTTTATTGTATTATTTATTGTTACTGACTAAACTTCGAAAAAAAAGTTTCATAGAGGCGCTTACGAACGATTTCTACACATTTCATTTAGCTGCAAGCATTTTAGCGGGCTGGCTTTGCGCCGTCTGGCGGGTCTGGCTACGTTGAGTGAGCGGGCACCTGCGATCACCGCGGAGTGCAGGCGTTGCAGAAGCTTTTGTGGATCTCCAACAGCGACGTTTACTTTGCGTAAAAATAAATTGTGGTTATTGATGTTTACTTCAGTGTCAGTTCCTGTTTTAAAGCCTCCTCCAAGAACTAGCGTTTTGTGCTACATTTGGCATGAAATGGGCGGCTCTCGTTCCGAGCGTGATCCTAAAGTAACTTGGTAAAAAAAAAATTAGAATAGTTACTAATCTAAACGCGCGGTGTAAGCAGCGCCTGAAGCTGCTGCACCCAAACACGAGTCCTGGCGCCCAAAACATTCTGTGTGTGCACGCACACATCGATCACGCACTGGTTTTGAAAACTATATACCGAGATAAAG
Organism: Dermacentor albipictus; assembly: GCF_038994185.2. Lineage (NCBI taxonomy): Eukaryota > Metazoa > Arthropoda > Arachnida > Ixodida > Ixodidae > Dermacentor > Dermacentor albipictus. The sequence goes on from NC_091830.1 coordinate 52,074,485, forward strand.
GGGAATGAAAAAGAAATAAAACAACAACAGGAAAGCAGGAGGAATGAGTTTGATGGGACATCAAGGGCGCAAGAATTATGTAACTATCCTACAATTAGAACGACAATAAGTTGGCGCGACGAATGTATAAATCAACGCGGTCGTGTACCGAAAGCACAAAGGGTGGTATCATCGAGTGATCGATTGCGCATATAAATTTGTTTTCATCAGTACCAACATTGTGAACTTACCTCCCGGATCGGTTCCGATATCGGCGATGATCTCTGCCAATGCCACAGCTTTCTTTCGCTGATCCTTGTAGTCCTGGCGACCACAATCCCAAATTATGCCACGCATTTGCACTGCTGTAATGAGCTTATCATTGTATTCTAGTCTCGCTGCTTTCGATGACTTTGCCATGGTTACAGTGCTGTCCCTAGAGCACTTGGATATTGTGCAGCCTCCGCGCACCTCTTGTATCCGCGACAACCGTATACCGAGTGGGCGCTTTCTCTTCGTACCAACGCTTGGCTTGTCTGGAACACCCACTTTCTCTGTAAACTATTCTCACGCCTTTCGGCATTTCACGTGGAAAATCCTTCGGTATCTTCCCATGTGCGCTCCTTGGACGCTCCCCGGTGCCGTGCGTCACCATATGTCTCTCATTAGTTTCGTCTGCCGCTCACCTCAGGGCATACAGCTTGCCACGTACCCTTCTGGATTTCATTAGGCTTTTAGCGTAGCATGCTGCAGTTTCAGTTGTCCCTTTGTATGCTATCTTTGCTAGCGACGCCTTTTCTATACGTACGCCGACAACAGCATGTGCAAGCTGTGACGCGGAAGTCAGCAATTTATAAACGTTACTTTATTTAGTGTACGCATTTTTTTTAAATTTGCTTTCGTACGTTTAATTTCTTTTCTCGTTCTTGCTACCGGCCATTTCTGGCGATGTGCCTCAGTCGAAAAACGATGCGGTGCCATCAACAATCTTCCCCGATGTTCCAGAGTATGAGTGGAAGCCTACTACTTGGAAAAGAAAAGAGCGCAATCTGTGTGATCAAGCACCACCAAGAGTTGCGAAAAGACGAAATATTGTTCAGATTAGCCAGTGCTAGCTCATAGCACCCACGCGGCGGTTATAGTGACGCTGGCGTCACCAGTAAATTCAGAGTTTAATACCCCATCACCCCCGACGAAAGTTAACTTCTTAAAACGAGGAAATGTTATTGAGCACATCGGCACCAATTCTTTTTTTTTAGACTTCCATGGTGTACTTATTGGAGTCCGCCGAGTTTACTGCAATTTGCAATGACGTTGTAAATATGGGCAAGGTTTACCTTTGCTGTCACTTATTTTCCTGCATTTCGAGTAATAATCAACACTTACGCAGAATAAAGGTTTTAAGCAGGATATTTCACAGTAATTGCAATTTTTTAAAGGGTTGGGAAGAAAACTGTACCGCATATATAATTATCTCTTTCGTGAGCACGTCACTTAAGTTTCTAGACGAAAAATATGTATACACAAATTTGTACTCTTCATTTAATGCTCTGAAACATTCAATATTCGGCTGTAACGATCGATGGTGTCCTTCTCACGCGCAGAGAGACCAAAAGTGCGCGTCCAAACAAGCGCAAACGCCTACATTCCGTCGCTCCAGCGCGGCCGCGCGACGGACGGTCCCACGGAGGCACCAGCTAAAAAAGGAAAAACAGACAAAAACGTTCGGCGGCTACCGGAAGTCGGTGGGAGATCGATCGTCGCGACGCCTGGTGAACACGAGAGGCACCCCCGCCACTTCCGCCGGCGTCGATCGCTGGGCGTCGGTTTTTCCGATCGGTCCGGATAGCCGGCGTGCGTCAAATTTTTGGACGCCGAGGGGCGAGCGTTCGACGCCGGGCGTTTTTCGCCGCCTGGACGCCGGTTTTTCGCTCCATGTATCCCAGGCTTAACTGTATTTTTCGCCCTTGGTGTGGGACCCCTTTGGTTCCCCGCCGTCCCGGGACCGGGCGTTCGTGCAGTGTTGGGTGCCGTTGGAGACAATAAATGGTTTCCGTCAACTTAGGGCATTACTGTGTTCTTGCGTGCGTCGCTCGGTAGCCCCTTGTAGCCTGAGCTCACGTGCAGCGGGGCTAGAGGCTGACGGCTGACGTGGCCCTGTGGCTCGCTAAGCTCAAACCCGCGGTGGTCGGTACTCCTGTGAGACCCTAAGACCTCACAGCATGCACTCCGCTCCTGCAGCTGATAGCGTTGCCCGCACTGGGACTACGCCATCATGAAGAGCGCCGGCAGTGGGGAGCAAATGCTTCGTTTGCCTCTTGCTCCAATGAGTCACCCAAACTCGAGATTATGCAAAATCCAATAACAAATGTGTGGGAACACAGCTAACATGATGCCACGCCATCTCGGCATGGGCACTCTTTGCACGCATGGCAGATTATGTCTAAAGCTCTCCTCCCCCTCTTTCCGTTTGCAAGTGCAGGAAGGCAGCACTCGTGAAGCCACCATCTTTCTTGTCTCACCCCCACACACTTTCATTTACACCTAAAGCACAAGATGTGTGGGCTGTGATAAGATCTTATCGTGCTTGAACTTTATACTGAACATGATGTGGCTCCACTTTGGCGGACGCTCCTGTCACACACCGCACATGATTTGAAAACTGCATTTGCAAGCCGCCACTTGTAATTAAGTCATTTGACCATCTGCGTCTACAGAAGTTTCCATTTATTTTCTCAGCATTCCTCTGCGGCGGAAGCAAAATTTTGCTATATTGAAATCACACACAAACACACTTCGTTATATCGAGGTTTAACTGTATATCTGTATATATATGTATATACTATGTATGCATGCATGCATAGACACACATACGCACGTGCATGCATACACACACACGCATACATACATACACACTCTTCTAAGCTCTCTCATCGCTTCTTTGCCTCTACCACGTGACCGGCTTCCCACAGTTCACACAAATACATATTTTCCGTTTTCACACTCTTCATGCTAACGCATCAAGAATCTTAAGCAGCTCACTAGACAGGCTGGATGTTTGCTCGCACCACTTAACTACGTAGTTTCCTCTCTGAAATTCCTGAGACCGATCAAAATAATGTGATCTGCAGCAAGGACCTTTTCGGCTTTGACAAAACACCTCGTTTCGACGCCACAAACGAGAAACTTGAGCACAGCGTCAAGCGAAATAGTCACTGTGAACCTGGACGTCGTAGCCATCTTTGTTTATTTGGACAGTGTCGCCAGCACAAGTGGTTTTAACGTTGCCAATTTCAAACATCTGAGCGTCATTTTGATCTGAGGCTCTTTAACATGCACCAAAATTTACACATAAGAGTTTTTTAGTAGCAAGTTCCCATCTCTGTTACTATGTCATTTTCATGTCACTCTGTATATTTGAATTCTTTATTTGCCTGCAACCATGTTTCTCTAAGATCTAACTTTTCTTAGACCTGTGCCCCTCTTTAATGCTGTAAATCCACTGAGGGTGAACATAAATAAAGTGGGAATGAAATTGGATTGTGCCACAAACAAAGACAGTACTCACGGATGATCAAGGCATTCCTTAAATTTCGGCGGGAACAGCATGGCCCCTCCTTGGAGTACCATGGTGACCTCAACCTCGTGGTTTTTCTGTGAGCATGAGAAATGAAAACGTGATGAAAAAGCTACTGCAGACAACTACTGTGGACACAGCGGGATCTGGCACACGGCTTGTCAATTTTGTAAACTGGTAGTCACGAGTAAATGACCGATTACCGTACCCGGCAGCCTGTGGAATGTTCCGTTGTAAGAAATCCTGCGCACACAACACTGAGGAGAGGGGAAGGGTGAAAGTGGGGTGAGGGGGTAATGGTGCACAATGTTCTTCTTAAGTTTGCCCTCAGCACAAGCTCCCGCAAGGGCTGCAGAAAACAGTGTCAACCTTTCCTTACCCCTTCAAGAACCACTTCTCTCTCAGCACAAGCCTTTTGCGAGATACACACGCATATCATTAATGAGGATTTAGCTCTAAATAATTCACACAAGCAGCAGCAAACTTGGAACAGCACAAACTGGCAGGCAACATGTTGTTTTTAGTTCACCTGGACTTTTTCAGTGACTCTGATGTTGCCAATTTTTCCCGCTTCGGGAACATGTCTGTGAAAACTTGCTAGAAGCAACCGTCTGGTGTTTTTCCATCTTGAGACTTACAACGGCCTGGTCGGAGATCAGCAAGAGAACCTTTTCTTTTTGCTAACAGAATTTTTCTTTTTTTTAATACTCCACACAGTATTTACTAAATTGCACTGTGCTAAACTTCCCACAGTGTTCTAAATAGGCGTGTTCGACGAGAGGTGAAATAAACAGGACACGTTCACTGTTCACTAGGCTCCGCCGAGACAGATGCTGCGGCTAAAGGGGTCACTATCGGGGTCACCATAGGGGTCGGGTGCGCTGACTGGTCAAATTCAAATCGTTCAGCAAGGGCAAATTTTAGGATCGAAATAATGAAAGTTTGGGACTATAGAAATGCATGGACATTGACCAGGAACTTTAGCAGGGATCGAATTCACCAAAAAATTGAATTAACCAGAGTCAAAAGCATAGAAGTCTACTGTACACGGGGAATGGAGAACTTGCTTTACTCAGAATACACTGCACTGACTATGATAAGGTTTCTTGCATACACAGGGGTGGGAATGCTAAAAGTGATTCTGAAGCAATGATGGGAGCAAGTACAGTTGCGTTTTAGAGCAGTTTAGAGCAGAGAAAATTGCATTTTGCAACAGAATAGACCAACACAAGCGCCGTACTGCAACTGTTTTGAACAACCTCTTACGCTGAATTTTGATGCAGATTACCCTGATACTGAAACTGTCTAGTGCATGCAAATTTTGGCAATAGTGCAAGTAGATTTTTAATTCGTGGTAGCAACAAAAACATGCATTCTGCAATAGCGAGTTCAAATTTACCATAAGTAACAATACATTTTTTTAAATGCATTTTTCTTCAATGTCTCGATAGCGTGTCTCGTAGTGAAAGTGTAATGTCTCGACAGTGCTTGGGAATGCACTTCACCAGCAGACCGTACGAAGGCCTAGTTATGAACTCCTGTAGTTTACTGAAAGCTATTTGCACAAAAATACTTTCACCCTGCCAAAAGCCAATCAGAATGCGGGGTGGTAGAAGTGTGCTTTGTAGCTGTAGTGTACTAGAATACGGAAGAGCGGGTCAAGCGGCGGCACAGTGCATGCTCAACTATGAAGCCGAAAACATTGGTGGCACTACTATTGACTAGATTGGGAAGAACATATGATCCCCGTGCCAATGCTCATGATGACAGTGGAAAAGGTTTTCAAATTATGCCGTCCAGTCGACGCGGTAACATCATCTCTGGGTCACCATATGTCACTGCAGGCCCAGAGAGCCCCCAATCGACCCTGGGCTGGTACAACGTAAAACTATTGCAATCTGTTTTTATTCCAAATCCACCACTAGCTTTGCACAATAGGTTAAAATGGCTCAAGCCTCTCCCACATGGGCCCAAAAACAGATTGGAACAGTTTTACATTACGCCAGCCCAGACAGAGACAGGGAGACAAAGACACCCGCCCGCTGAACCCACTGAAGCGTCTGCCTCCCTAATGCAGGATTCTTTTGCATTCCATGAAACCAAAGCTTTCACCATCACTTCATTTCCACAATGTAATTACTGCTACACCTTTGTATATAAACAGATGTACCATCGCGAACAAATGAAATGTGAATAGGAAATGGCAAAAGTATAACACCTTTCTTAAGTGATAACTCGCTAGCATGATTTCACGCCACTACTTACCCGGTTGACAAAGGTGGCATAGGTCTCACACTGAGCTTGAAGCCAAAATTATGCCGAAATTACACATTGGTGAAAACAGATAGGAAACAATGCATTCTAGTTAGCCCCAACTTGCTTAACTACCATATCGTCATATACTTTATCATTCTCTTTCTAAATATGGGTTTATGAGGTGGTTTCACTCTACGCAGGAAATAATCACATGAAGGCACGGTCAACATAAATTAAAATGCAAGCTATTCCGAGACTACTCCAACGTGTTATCTTGTTTCCAGTTTAGGTAAAACTGAGAACATTTGTAACAGTGGCTTAATTCAGACTTTAAAACGTACACACGGCCCAATTTTTCGCTCTCTAGGGGCCGCGAGAACATAAAAAAAAATGAATGCATGCACCTTACTGCTGCAAAAGCTGACATCGCCACAGGCATGTCTGAAAAAGCTCTGAAGGCCTGCCAATACACCTATTAGGCATATCGGTTTTTGTAACGCAACAGGAGATGGTGGGTGCCTGCGTGTATAATTAACTCTTTTGTGCTTTCATGCTTTCTGTGCTTCGAAGCCATCGGTCAGGATTACAAAGGTGGTGTCGGCACCACTGGTGACAGTGGCGAATTCTTTCAATGAAAATAACGGCACCGAACAGCGAGCATCTGAAGCAGATAGCCCTAGTGTTCCCATGATGGTGGCTGCCAGCAAATCGGCCTGTGAGAGCGCTGGTTCGAGGCTGTGATATAATCCAAACGGCAGTGGCTTTGATTAATGCAGTTTTAGACCTGCAGTCACAGCGAAAAAGTCGAGAAAATCAGATGGCGAAAAAGTTTTGCATTCTAAATTCCAGACGTCCTTATACATTGACTCTATGGGGTATATGTGGAAGTTCCACGAAGGCGTTCAAACTACCGGACATGTCCAAAAAATCGGTCGCCGACTGTAATCACTGATAAAAGGTGTTCGTTACAGTGCGCATTTGTATTCATGCCAACGGCACAGGAGCAAACCCAGAGGTCACGGTGGCAAAAAGATAATGAAGCACTGGACGTGAGGGAAAACACAGTTAAAGAAAGTTCTAGCTCGCTCAAAGTGCCCTCACGTCTACTTTTCGTCGTTTTCCGTATCCTGGCCGTTCCGACAGCAGCGATGACAGCCAGGAGTGGACGGCCACTTGCCGGAAGCACCCAAAGGTCCGGTGTTATAAGTGCAAAAATGACGAAAAACTGCGCGGGAGGCGCCATCGTACGGTTTGCGCAATGTGAACGGCTGCAATCTTTTCTGGAGAACGAATTCGCTCGCTCTTTGCATGTGTGCTCTACTGCTGGAGCACACATGCTGAAGCTGTTCTGACACAGCATGACGCAGGAACAAAGTGTTTGTATAAAATTGGCGCAGGAGGCTCACCCCTGCATATATATATAAAAAAATTTTAATGTACCTATTGTAGGAAGTTACAGTAGATCTTCAGTTAGGCCTTCAATTCTTTAAAAAAAAAAGTTCTTGCAAGGAAATGACATCACTGCACCTAATAATACATATAAAGTGAACAAAACTGATATTTATTTGGAGCAACTCACAAGTTCTAGAGATGGCATTGCATGATGAAGGTTACACCCATGACAGAACATGCATGTACTAGGAGGGTTTCAGAACTGCTGGTAAAGTAAATATGGTGAGAACAAAAGGGAATGGGGATCATACAACACACCACTCCGAAATATACCCTAATTTGTGAGTAGGAGGTTTCGAAAACTCTCGCAAACATTGTAACAATTTCACATAAGCTGTAACCTTATATATCACATTTGTCCATCTTAAATTTTATAAAATATGGAATTTACAGAACTGTAATGTATCTGTTTAGGGTGCAGGGTTATGGATTTGTAAACATTGTGCTTCAGTTTTTATTAAGCTTCCCACTTTTCACAAATATCTGTAAGACATTCAGGCCCCAAATTCTAAAATCTGCTTGGTAACATCACTAAAATATAACTTCCTCTCTCAAATGCAACAAGTTTCATTCAAACTGATCCAGACTCATACATTGTGTTTTAAACATATCTATCTGAATAAGGTAAGTGGAGTTTGCCCTGAGCTAAAGCTTCTTCTTAACCAGTAATCCAAGTGCCAGTTCTCCAAGTGACCTGAACTGCGCATTGCTTGTCTTGCGGCTTCAGCAAGCTTGCGCTTCCACTCCTCAGCGTGAGTCAGCAGCTTCTTTGGGAGGAGAAATTTTGGCAGGAAGTTTTGACATGCCCACTCGGCGAGAATCATTATGACACAAGACGCTGACGCACGTTGAGCTGTTGGCCTGAGATGTGCTTTGTCATTTTCATACTGCTTGGCGTTTTAAGGCAGCAAACGGAAACTGAAACAAAATTGAGCTGGTGGACGACACCGGAATACGAGGCTGCCAGAGGAATACATTGCACCGCCTTCCGCAGGGGACAGCAGTGCATTTGGGTTATTGGCTGTTAAAGCATGCAGTACGCATGTAATGGCCCTACACCCCACGCACTTATCCTGATAGGATTGGTGGCGATAGCTGTGAATGCAACGTGCGACTGCCCGCAAGGAGATTTGCTGGCACTGCAAGAGGAAATGAAAGTGTGTGCTGACATTTTCACATGACACAGGCAGGCAATTGCCACTGCAAAGCTGCTGGCGTGGGCGCCTACTACTCTCATTAGTGTCGGGCACTGTACTTAAAGGGACACTGAAGTGAAAAATGATTTCTTCTGCATCAGTAAATTACCGTTCTACAGCACCAAAAATGCCACTCTTACAACAATAAGACGTTTGGTTAGCCAGAAGAAGCGCAAGAACAAAATACGGGTGGCGACGCCTACTTAAGTTCCCGCACCTGGGGGCTGTGACGTCTTGGATTTTGACGGCATCTTCTAGGGCCTACTAATTATATGTAGCGGTACAGATTGACTACACTGTGTTCTAAAGGAACCAAATATTAAACATGCCCAGTTTCGGGAACCTTTATTCAGCTAACGCGGCCCAAATGCGAAAACATACTTTGGAATCCCTGACGTCACACTGACGTACCGGCACTGGGGTTCTGGCACAAAATTCAAATACTGATACTTGGACCTTCGTTTTCTCATCTAATAATCAAACTATTTTTTTTTGTAATGACTGCCTGCAGGGTTCTCAAACAATGCTTCATTAGTCTAAACTGATTGTTTCACTTTAGTGTCCCTTTAACCTTGGTGTCAAACGATAGTGTTTTCTGGGAACATAACTGGTAAAAATAAAGCAGAACTGTATTGGGTCATTTTTTTGTTTCTCTATAGCAAACACTGGTGTCAGGAAATCATATGAAGCGGGATTGTATCAGTGAGGTTTTACGGTATATATGTATCGCAAAAACACCCACCTTGAAATAGTCGATAAACTCATTCAGGGTGAGCTCTCCCTGTACGTCAAAGTGGTCCCACATGGTGAAATCACGGCCGTTGAACTGTTTGACCATGAAATAAATGAAACACACATACGTGCCTTAATTTATTTTCAACACTCGTACTCTGTCACTTCGAGTTGAGCAGAGATACACAGTGCGATTTGACATGCAATCCAATGCATGGCTAGTCGTATGAGCAACTGCATCTGAGAAGTTTTCAACAGGTTCGAACAACAACCACGAACAGCAAGAACTAACAGACATGTACAATGTACCATATTTACTCAATTTTAATGCACACTTTTTTCCATAAAGGCTCACTAAGATGACAAAATTCGCATTAGAATCGAACTGAAACCAAAACTGCTATAGGTGGTGTGAAATCCCAACCTCCCAATCTTGAATGACACCTTCCAACTTCGACGCTGTGCATTGCTGTACTGTGGGTGCCAGAAACTCCTACAAACGCTGGAAGCAGCAGTCTACTGTGGCTTGCATGCAGTAACCTTTCTTTTTTCAAGTTAGAACAAGGATGGCCGTTACAGCAAGTTCGTATTCCATGACATTTTACTGAATTAGCACAACTCAGAATGAGCAAAGAAAGAAGAGACATAAGAAATAACACATAAGGAAAAACATTTGACAGGGGGGTGCTCCCCTGTCTCCAGTTTTTGTTTTTTCTTCTGTGTCTTGTTTCCCTTTTCTCGTAATGAGTTGCGCTAATTCAAGAAAAAAAGGAGAACAATTTGTCATTTCTTTCTTTTACAATAAGAAGAAAGGGTTACCCCAGTGTCCACACTAAAGAAGACAAGGTAGATGTACATGGTTGATCAAGTGATTCAATGATTAAATGGCTATTACCGCAGTTTTGCACACTAATTCACACTAAAAATGAAAAACATTTGACAGTAAAGTCAGGGTGTGCATTATGTGTAAATTTTGCCTTGAGATGCGTCTTCAGGGCAGCGTGCACTGTACTGTTGTGACGCTCCACCTCAAGGCAAGGTTCTCTGCCATCAGTGTTTCATTATCTCCCAGGAAACCCCACCCCCTCCCGACCCTTGCTTGTTTCAAGAAAAGCCACCCAGACAGCACAAGGCCTGTACACTCCGCTTTGCAACGTCATGCTTCTAGGGCTGACCGCCATAGAATCTAACGGGGATGTTACTCGGTAAGCTGCGATGATTTTGATGTCCTTGCTTTAGTCATGCTGGACTTGGCAACGGAAATTTCAGCCCTAGTGGCATGATACTCCTTTCCTTTGCAGGTCACGATTTCGGGTTTAGCAGTAGTTAGCGAATAGGGCACGTGGTGTTGGCAAACTACAACTCAAATCACAATGAGCTGCGCTCAAATGGCGGTCCAGGTGCAGCAGAAGCTCAAGATAAAGCTGTATTCACAGGATGGAGCAAATCGCGATTTGAACTTGCGGGTTGCGTATAAGGTTATCATACGCCAACCATGCCCGTAACGATCCCTCATTTCGACAAAGTACGACATGGTGGAGAGTCAATAAACCATAGGGATTAACGGCTTGGTTTCATTTGCCCATTCGCACTGCCCATGTGAGGGCTGCTTCGTCCGCACTGTCATCCTCTGTTGTGTAAATGCTAGCTGGGACGAGAGTCAATTCACATCACATGACTGATTTGTCCACGATCATGTTTTTGTGTGAATCCAGCATTATCAGTAGGTATCATCAAAGAGGGGGGGAGGGAACAGAGCTGCTGGCTGAAGACATGATGTGGACGAGTTGTGGGTCCGTGACTAGAGACTGCATTTGCAAAGCTTTGAGTGTTGTTATATGCAATATTTTTATGCTGGATTATAACTGCAGACTTTTTCTTTTCTTTCCCGGTTTACGTAACTGGGGGTGAGTTATACACGGAAAACACAGCACATGTTTCTGTTGTCTCTTCCTCATGTTTGATTCACTTATTTCATATCTTAATTTTATCATATATCACATGCAATTACAGTGAAACCTCATTAAACCGTACTTGGCCAGAGCTTGGGAAAAGTATGTACTAAACGGTAGTACTGCTTAACCAAAATAGCATGAGATTGCCCACTTACGTGTCAAAAACAGAACTCAGAGAGACTGTGATGAAAGGGGAAAAAAAAAGATGCAGTATTTATTCACTTCCCGCGACAAAAGTGGTATTTTCGTTTGATGCCGCAGCGGCCTAGCAGCGACAACAACGGCCTCAAACTTACTGAAGCTGCGAGCCAGCTTTTCAGACAGCCCCCTCTTCTTGGCAAACACTTGCATGGCAGATTCCTCGTTGGCATTATGTTATGTATTCTTCGTGCACGAGCGCGGTAGTGCTGGAGAAGTCGCGGGGCGCCTTTTTCATCGCAGGGTGCTGTTCTCGTCGCGACGATTGCATTCATGAGGCTGACATAACGTCCAGCTTCTGCCACTGTCAGGCCTGAATTGCCCCTGCTGTCGCTTTCCATGTCATCCTCATCACTGACGCTAGTCGACACTTACGGCAACAACGGAGGCAAAGATGGCGAAAAGTCGAACCTCATAACCGACATCTCTTCGCGGTGACAGCAGCGCTGCCGAACAACTTCTTCGCACTCCAAATGCCACACACCGTAGTCAACAGCAGATCCCTGTCGCATGCCAGCGCCGACTTCTTCGTGTCAGGTTCGATGGCACGAACGATGTCTAATTTTTCTTCTATGCTGAGCACACGGCATCTTTTCTATCCAAGCTTCGGTATGACGCGAGTCCTTGATTGCATGACGCCACAACACTCTTTGGCACGGTGCCGAAATGATGTTGATGTGGCCTCACGCGCCAACGCACAGGGCACTTGGAAGCCGTTGTTCCAATCTCTGAGGCTTGTTGTTCTGCCAGGCTGCCCAATGTACACGACGCACGGCCGTGTTTGCACGACAAAAAGTGGAAACACTATGTGCTAACCAATACGTACGCAATAAGCTGGTGTGGTTTATGTGGATACAAAACCCTTGATGTTCAACAGCCGCCGAGTCGGGGATTTGACTTTACTACTTTTAAAACGAAACTACCGTTTAAGCGGGTACGGTTTAACGAGGTTTTACTGTACGTCTACCCTGCAACGCCGGCGGCCCTCGTATCCTTCACAAGTCTCGGTAGCCATGCGTATGTCTTGGGCAACCACTTTTTTGCACCAGGGCCTCCAAATGCTGCTCAACATGCTGCTGTTCCTGGCGGGCATGATACAAATCGTGCATTAGGATGAGATGGGCCTTGTGAGCTTTACCATCTTGCCGTATCTGGCATGTGCTTTGGTGAGATGAACTTACTATGTGTCGGTCCTCTACTTGGGACGTCAATCGCGTGCAGCCTTGGCTCGCTTACGTTCCCTCCCATCAGCATCGACAGCTGTCTTGTGATGCAGTGGCATGTTGCCATTATGAACACCTTGCACACAACAAGTTACTGTGCTGCGCTAGGACTGCATCGACGGCGGTGCATCAACGTGGTCACCACAATGTTGTCGCATTTAAACTAATGCCAATATTCTTCACCTGTGCAAACAGTGCAGAACACAGTGTAACTTTTCTTTTTTAATTTGTCACCAACCCGTTAAGGGCTTATTTTTGGTATCATATGCCCTCGTAATATTTATTGCGACCGTAGCGCTTACGTGATGTGGACAAGGAAGAAAAAGGACGGGTGCTAACATTCAACTGAAATGAAAGTTAGCACCCATCCTTGTTGTTACTGCTTGTCAACCAAGCGCTATGCTCCTAATAGCTGTATCAATCCAACTAGCCAAAAGTCTGCATCCCTAATAACACAGAAATGTGCCTGATGATAGGGTGATAAATCTAATTATATAAAAGTGGTGACCACAGAATGTTTATCTCCAGAGGTGGGCTTCGATGACCTGAAGTAATCATGATCCGTTAAGGGGCTGACACTACTTGATACTATGTCTTCATTCATTCTACGTATGCTAGAAACTTAACCAGAACATGAAAAGGCAGCATCTCTAAAATTTCACTAGATTTAGCTAGTATTCGCAAGCTTTGCACGTGCTAGCCTAAATATCGAATACCCTGCCGCACACGAGCAAAACTTGACCCTAACTGCCTGATGCCTTAGGTTTTAATGGCATTTCACGCGCGAACAGACAATGAAATTTACTCTATTGTCATTTGCAGCCTCATGTGGTTGCCACAACTCATTTGGCTATATATTATATTAAACAGTACTGCTAATAGGGCTTAAGCAAAGAAACTTATATTTTATGTGTAACGAAAGTAGCTTATTGTAATCCTGTTAACTAGACCTTTCCTTGCGGTAATGCCTGTAAAGGTGATGCAGGTAAATAAACAAATGGTGGTGTTAAAAATCATAATAATCCTGTACTAACAGCCCCTATAGAGGTGCACCAGAAGAGTGGGGGGAGGGAAGGGTGAAATAGCCTTCTCACCTTGATCTTCTTTGCAGCAATGGGCTCAGAGAAACCAAAGAACGGCAATGCCAGGTTGACAAAGCTGTTCTTGTACAGCGCCAACTTGTCGTGCCCTTGTACCAACTACGGAGTAGTGACAAACAAACAAAACAGCAAGAATGTTATTGTTCCGGAATAAATGAAACTCAAGCAATTTGATTTGTTATCAGGAGTTTATGGGATGGCAAAAAAGTGAAGGAACCCAGAAAAATAAGACTCTCCCCATTCCCCATTTTTAAATCGTGCATGTACAACAACAGCAGCAGCAACAACAACAACAACAACAACAACAACAACAACAACAACAACAACAAATCAAATCAGTGTTTGCCTTTTCTGAGTCAACTGTCATGTATTTGGCACTTTAATTAAACTACAGTACTATGATCCCAGAAGAAAAGTTAGTAGCTGAGTGGCCAAGATGCAATTCTGAATGACAGATATACATGAGCAAAATGAGAACAAGGTAAACAGATATACATGCTCACTCATGCAAACGAACATATGCCTGAATAATTAAACATATTATTCATCCTTAGTATATGGTGGCTCCTAGTAAGGTAAACGCATACAGATGAACGTGTGAATGCACAAGTAATTAGCAGGATGCCTACCAACTTGACATTTCAATGTTTCCCGAGTTTTCCTGGTTTTCCCCGAACACCTTTGCAAAATTCCCTGACTGACACAGAACTTTGTTTTATGTGAAGACAAGTTGACACCACGTCGCCCAATGAGCAGGCATGTAAAAAAGGAAGACTTAATCCAGTTTGAGTAGTAAGGAGCAGTGTTTATTTTATTCAAAAAGAAAACAGAAAGGAGGGGTTAGTAAAAAGCACAGTGAATGAAATTTCTTCTTAAAAATGGTAAAACCCATTGCAAATTGAGTCGAACATTCTCGAATATGAATAAAAAGGAGACGCATACAGAAGCAAATGTTTTCGAATATGAGCTATTTCTATCAACTGATAGCAAGCTCATTGGTATGAGGCCTGAACTTTGTCACAAGTGAGATTCTCTCTCAACATTTGGTAAGTCAACCTCAACTGTCCCGACATATTCTCAGTCCCCGCACGATGCCTCAGTGTTGCATTTCACTGCTTTTAAGAGCTTATTTGGTTTGTGTGAGGGACAGCTGCATCTGAGCATCAGACAACACTGTTTTTTGAGCTCAAGCTTTTTCAAAGAAGTGACAGCATGCTTCGTTTCCCATTCATTCCTCAGTGCGACGGTTCTTTCTGTTCTCGTCCCCGTCTGCCGCGCGTTTGCCTCGCCGACCATTTGAGGCATCCTATTGGTCCCTTGTACAGTCAACATTAGATTTTTCGACTTCCTAGGGGTTGCGAAAACGTCTGGAAAATCGGGCAGTCAGAAAAAATTAATGCCTGTCTTTTTTTGCCCTCAAGGGCTCAAATTGCCACAGGCACGTTCAAAAAAAGCTCTGAAGGCCTGCCAGTACACTTATTGGGCATATCGGCGCTCGTACTGTGACAGGAGATGGCGGGTGCATGCGTGTATAATTAAGGAATACATGCTGTTCCCAAGACAATTGCCCTCTTCCCACGCTTGTCAAGCTTCACCGCAATACTTCCTGTATGCTTCACCGCGTAACATTAGAGTGTTTTAGTCGAGCGTGTTTACGCATCGCTCAGCAGCTGAGCGGAGTGGATGCGTGAATGCGCATGCGCCGTCCGCTTAGCCTTAAGCGGGCTAGCGGAGCGAGGAACACAGTTTGCTTAGAAGCTGCCTGAGAGGAGCGTGCTGCGCAGTGCTTTGGCTAGTGTTGGCTATCCAAGGCGTTCTCCAAGAAGGCGCTTTATTTTCCATTGGATAAAATGGACCGGTAACGCATTACAAGCACACGCAGAGATACTTCACGGACAAATAAGTTTTATATATATATATATATATACACATACAGACGTTTTACTGTATAAAAGTGATCAATGGGTTTTTTTATTTTCTTTCATTACCCTGAATTTGGCCAGAGGGCGCCGTAACTACGAAAGGTCCACTCCGCTCCGCTTAACGTATAACTAAAACATGAAAATCGCCCGCCGCTCCGCTTTGGCTTAGTGGGGCCACTCGGAGTGGAGTGTACCCTAAAGACGCTCAACTCAAACACTCTATCGCTTTATTATAGCAAAGCTGACTTTCAGGAACCTCTGTTATGCAACGCAGTGCTTTCCGAGCTTCGAAGTCAATCGCGAGAATTACAAAGTCGGAGTCTGTGCCATTGCTGTCAGCGGCGTATTCTTTCAATGAAAAACACAGCACCGAAAGGCAAGACGCTTAAAGGGACTCTGAAATGACTATGATGATTCCGTACAAACACACTGAGTAGTTACGGTAGCTTCCTATGATCGTTAATTGACGCCTCTAAGCGCTGCGCGTAAAGCCTGTAATTTATTATAAGGTTTTAAAAACGTACATCGCTACCGATCGTAGCACGTGACTTGGCTGAATTTTCAGCCGCCCCTGACCATTTGATGCAAGTACCGGACACGCTTGGTGCTGCGAAAGAATGCTCGCAATGCTTTGCTGCTTCGACTGCCAAGTGGCTGACGGAGAGGTTGGAGAGGCTTCGCGTGCTTGCTCTTAGACAACCAGAAGTAGACGACATGATGTGCCATCATGACACAGAGCCAGTGAAGGTGGAGCTTAGCCCTGATCACTCAGCGAACAAGTTCAGGAAAAAATTCATGCCTACGGAGGAGGGTAACTTGTAATCGTTCGTAGCCCTCTTAATATGAGATGCTTCACACAAATTGGGGTGCGAATGCTTAACTGTAGCTGTACCCTACGCATCTACAAAATTTGGCCGAGCAGTGTCAGGGTCCCTTAAATAGCGAACATTGAAGCAGAGGCCTAGCGTAGCCGGCTACGGCTGCCAGAGGAGAGCGCCTTGCGAGTGCCGGTTTGAGGCGGCGAGATAATCAAAATGGCGGTGGTGGTGGCTTTGATTAATGCCATTTCGGCCCTGCGGTCACTGAAAAAGGTCCTCAATATCGGATGACGAAGAGTTCTTGCGTCCGAAATTTCAGATGTTCTTGTACACTGACCCTATGGGATACGTGGTGGTGCCGCGTAGCGGTTCAAATTACCGGTCATGTGTGAAAAATCAAGGGTCCGGAAAATCAGTTGTTGACTGTACACTGGCAACTCCTCCAGCCAACGACACGGCATCAAGGACAATTCATTACGATTCTTCTCTGCTACTTGAGCCAGCATTAGCGCAACTTAGGTTTCCTATCAATAAAATTACACATATCTTTCCCTGATAGAAGCACAAATTCCGAGTTTTCGTTGAGTACTTCCAGACTATTCGAAATCCCAGAGAATTCCCGGTTTTCCTGGTTGGTAGACCCCCTGAATTAGTAAGACATTATTTGTTACTGGTAAGAGGTGGATTGAAAAGCTCAATTGGGGAGAACATTAGGTGGACATAGAAAAAGAAAAGATCACAAACATAATAAAATGTTTTATCCTCTCCCTCACTAGCAAAATGCCACACTAACGTAAATAATTTAGACAGAGATATGCATTCTCTTGTTCTTTTCATTTTTTTATTCAGTTACCATGTGACGACTGAAAGAAAAAGATTATCACTACGAGTGAGACGGGGCCATAGAAAGCACTGACTTCTAACTACTCATAAGCTTTTACAAGCGTGATCAGTCATTTAGGATGTCACATAAATACACACGGAACAATCTCAGCATACTAACACAGCAAGGAAAGAACGTTAGAACAATCAAATGGAAAAAAATAAGCTTCACACATGAAAGCCCAGATATGGATTACAACACACAGAAATGGGCAGGTAATGTCGATCTAAAAAAAATTCAGTAATTGAAAGTTGGTGCTGTTTGTGTTGCTCTTTACGCTTGTGCCGCTAATTTGTTGCCGTGATGTGATACTAGCATCAAGGAATGGGACACCGAACGACGATGACACCACATGGCACTGTCACCACAGCGAGATCAGCACCATGCTCCTTTGTTGGCACGAGATGAAGGCACCCTCCTTTTCATGCCCAGTCTCTTGGTGCTCGTATTGTGTAATAACAAAAAAAAAGCCCCAGGCTATGTGCTCGTTACAATTAATGAGCGTCTGACCCAGACCCACTTTACCTTGTAAAGCTCAAGGCAGACGAGACCGGCCACCAGGGACGTGGTGGTTGCAATGGCGGGGATGATTTTGCCCGCAATGAGCTTGCTGTGGTGCCGGTCGGCCAGCGGGATCTCATAGTTGGAGGCGCGCAGGTTGGACGCTGCCACGATGAAGTCCATGTGGAAGTTTGTGTCGTCATCCTTCTCGAACTCTAGGGGTGTCACACTCACTCCTGCCAGTGACGACAGTTGAGGCAGCTCCTCGATCAGGCTGCTGAACCGATCTGGGTCTTGGAAGAGCAAGTGGTCAAGCAGAGACAATTAACTCGGGGCTTGAAAATGATTACTGGAGTTGAACCTGCTTGTATCCAACCCAGACGTACCATAGTTATATTTGTATATAAGGTGAGGTTATTTCCGCAAGTTCTTAGCCTCAAAGTCACCTCCCGCCTTAAGAGGTATTCACGCGAAGGACATTTTCGCGGGAGACATGGGTGAAGTCAAGTGACGTCAGCTGTGGCGAAAAATTCCCTGTAGACATTTCCCGCTTACATGGGCGAGACAACTGGGGAGAGAGATCAGTGTTAGCGGACTACTCTGGCAGCTTCTACTCTGAACAGCACTCAATTCTTCATATTCACATTGATGTACACTTCAGATGTGGTGTACCAAAGGCATGGAAATTGTTAAAAAATAATAAAGTGGCATTGTTGCTTAATTTGGCCACTGCTGTGGTGCACATGAAAAGTGGATTCGCAAATGTGACAGGTCTTCCAACCACAACAATGAAGTGATTGCGATACAGTTACCACCCTCTGGAGCAGCAACTTCGTCAAGGTGCCCAGACACCAGCACGAAATTCTGTTGCCTTTCCTGCCAAGCAGGGATCGTTTGTTAAGTCTGGATAGAAGGTCCCCTCTGGAAAGTGTGTGTGTGTGGGGGGGGTGATAGGTCATCAGGGAGACCCGGGCCTCCGCGTGAAATGAAACTCGTCACCTCATAAGCAAAAGAGACATACAAGCACAAGGAGTGAAGCCCCCATTCCTCTCTCGCAAGAAATATGCACTTGCTCTGAAGCAAAGAAACTAATCTCCTTAACATTTTGTCACAGGCAAGCATAAACATTATCTATAAATTTGACACTCTGAATCAGGCAAGCGAGGGTAGTGTCAGGTTTTTTTTTCTCACTTGAAGCAAACAGGGAAATTTGCTTTTGGATCCACGCAGAACTACTGAGTTTGGAGTGAACTGTGAAGTGCCACTGGTGCGCGTTTGGCACAGAGAAATATGAGGGCAATTGTTCTAATCTCGTAGAGGAGCACTGTGGGCGAGCCTCATCCGTTTCCTATATCAACGATCTGCAAACCTCTCTTGAGTGCCACTTTGCATAGCACCGGACAACGAAGAACAACACTGTGGCCGTATAACGTAAAACTGTTCCATTCTGATTTTGTTCCAATCTCCTGACGTCAAATTTACATAACCGCCGATGCAAGCATCAGGCGGTGAGATGCAACATTGTTTGAACATCCAAATCAAGTGCCCTCCATGTTTATAGGAGGTCACTTTTACTTCATTTCAAAGCGAATAGCATTGCCTAGCTTGACTCGTTTTTCTTATCTAATTGGCTCAACAAAGGTGAGGAGGATGCAGAAGTAGAGAGGGTTTCAGTGGGGCTGGGATAGCGCAGTGAAAGTAGATCAGTGGATAAGGAGAACGGTGCCGGCATCAGCGATTGGTCCATCTCTTCCTTAGCTTGCGGTGGCTGCTCGAATATCGCGACAGCATGCAATGGAAGGATAAAAATAGTGTTGAAACAGATCCTCAGTGAAGAAGACCGGGCAGAGTGATGTCACCGTCAGGGGTGGGATTGCCCAAAGTCATTTTGGAGCAATTTTTTTAGCAAATAAAACTGCGTTTTGGAGCAGCTTGGAGCAGGCCAATGTGAATTTTGGTGGAACAATGGAATGAGGAATATGTCAGTGCACTTGGAAACCGTGATGCAGTAGAATAAACCAACACCAGCGCTGTACTGCAACTGCCATAAGCAACGCCTTAAGATGAATTTTGAAGCTGATTATTACAATACTGAAAACACTTAGTACATGCGAATATTGGCAATAGTGCCTGTAAATTTTTAACTTGTGGTAGCAATCACAAAAAAACATGCATTCTGCAATATTGGGTCCGAAATTACAAAAAGTAGCCAAGGACATTTTTTACAAGCACATTGTTCATTCATGTCTCGGCGGTGTGCGTGTAGTGCCTGGAAATGTGCTTCACCAACAGACTGTACGGAGAAGTGAGAGTTCTGCACTTCGGTGGTTTATTAGTGCAACACTCCAGGCGTAGTTCTGCCATCATCGTTCTAGCAGAGATCTAGTGTTCTCTGCTGACATAGCCCATTGACAACGTGGGCGGAGCGTCGCTATGACCGCTGATGAAGCACTATAAGAAATGGCACTGAAAAAAATCATTACTACAATATCGCGGCCTTAAACTTGTTCCTTAAGAAAATGCTAAAAAACATACCGAACGTTTGACACAGCATGCAGATCTGCAAATACAGAAATGCAGAGCACAGCGAAGAAGCAAGCTGACGAAGCTACGTTTCCATGTATTTTGCAAAGTATGTGTACTTTATTGCACTTTGTCAGGGGTGAGAGTGACACTCTGCCTGCATTATCAATGGGATTGCAGCTGGCTGTGAACGGTGGATGATAAGAATGGCACAGAATGAAATGGAATTCGCTACAAACTTGCGGCCTTGTCAGTCGGGGTTTCGAGATATGCGGAGTACGGCGCTTAAGTATTTCGCGATAAGTGCTGAAAGATACACGGAGTTGACACCGAGCCAGGGAGAAATTTTGACTTGATCTATATTTCGAGATATAGGAACTCAAGTTAACGAGGGCTTACTGTGTACACCATATTTATTCTACTATAAAGCAGTCCGTGGTCCATATTATAAGGTGATGGTGCAGTTGAGGGACCCAAGAAAATGAACTTATCTATGTGCACTAATATAAAGTGATACAGCAGACTTGTGCTAATTAAACTCTGGTTAATTAGACTTTTCAGTTAATTCAATCCCAGCCGAGGGCTCCGGTTGGTGCCAATGCATTTCTATAGGCCAACACTTTTTTCATTTCAATCCTAAATTGGCCTTCGCCAGATAATTTGAACTTGACCAGTCAGCGTGCTCCTGACCCCTATGGTGACCCCTCAAGTGGTAGCACCTGTCTCAGCGAGACAGTGAATGCACTAAGGCCACGTCATCTCTTCTTGAAGACACCTGTTTTCGGCCTCCCTAGGAAGGTTTTGAAGCAATAACCATAGCTCACAATGTTTGATTATGGTCAGTATTTACCAGATTCTAACAAGTGCCTTTTTTTTTAACAAAGAATACCGGGCTGGAAATTGCGGGGCGGCGCAGTCGGGCACTGAACCAAACCAACTTCGCAATGTTCGTATGTTTTGCCATTTAACAGCAGTGCGCTGCAGCGAAAAAAACAATGTGGCGAAGCTGACTTTAGGAAACTGGCTGCCACTGTCCAACAATTTTCTCGTTAAAAAAATAGGTGCACGTTAGATTTCTACTTTGTTTAGAACCTTTAATGCCATTTATATAGTTTACTACTTTGGACATATAGAGAGGGGACGCACGTTTGATTTGAGAGCGTGTTAGAATCAGGCAAATACTGCCAAATGAATCGGCCGTCTGTTCAGTGCACACATGTGAAGCAAGCTTCACGGCAGTGCTGCTGTGAAGCTACACTCACATGTGTGCACCGTGCAATTAACTTTTGATGATAGTAGCGTTTCGTTCATGTCAATCTTTTCACCTGGTAGTGCGTTTGCACACTAGTTGGCTATGGCTGGCAAACAACTATGCCGACCATTTTATCGAATGGTGCAAACCCAAAAATAAAGTCTTGCTGCAAAACCTCAACGAAACCACAAAAAGTGCATACACTTATGCCAAAGCTGTTAGTTTGTTAGAATTGAAAAGCAGACAAAAATGTTGGACATAACGAAGGTATTTTCGTGTTGGCATGTCACTTTGGTATAATGTTGTTTGATTGCACATAACAGGCAAAGTTTTCGCTGATGAGAGGACCCTGCGGTATAGCCACTACACAGCCATACCTTGCAACCGCAGCCACAGATGTGAGCACAACTCACGATCGCGAACGTACCAGCATGCCCTCCAGTATCAGATGATGGGTCGTTCTCGGTAACCGAAATTCGCACGGCTGACCGTGGCCTGAACAGGGGCACCGTAACCTGCCCGAGGATGCGACTGATTTCATGTCTGTCCGTGCAGTTGGCAATGCCATAGACGGTTGCTCGCAGGTTGGCCGCAGCCACAATGTAGTCCATATGAAGGCTCTGTGAACCACACAAGTGCAAACATGCAAAATAAAAGAAGAACACTTAAATGAGGCAGAGATCCATAGGGTAATGAAAACTTCGAGTGATTAACAGTGGCTGAATTAAGGCAGCCTCAGTATAGAGTTAATGTTTCGAGATTAGGGGACTAGTCTTCCTTTGAGCAACTACTTTTTGGCAAAGTTTATTTTATTTGTGACACCCTAAGGTGCATACAGTACATTATAGAGGGAAGGGACGAAAGGGTGAGAATAGAATACAACATAAAAAAAACAAAGTACTGAAAACCGTAATGATATTAACAGAGATGCAGCTTCAGCAGCAGGACATCAATATAGTAACTACGTACACATAGGTTAAACATCAATATGAAGAAGTCTGTAAAATTGGTATTTTACTTCGGCGTATTGAAATTCAACCTTTCTATGCAAATATGTACAGCTGCCCATGGTCTTTTCTTACAAGAAATGGACTGAAAAATTTCAAGAATCATCGGGCAATCTGAAAAAACAAATTTCAACGAGAGGAAAAAAAATCGTTTTGTTGAAATTGAGAGCGACAACCAAAATTGCAGTTTCATGTCGTGTTGATGATATCTTCACATTGGCAGTACAAAGCAAAGCCTATGACAATTTCGTGTATACTTCATCCCCGTGGCTGATAGTGTCACCTGTAGAAGGATGACGCCAGCATGAAGAATGCAGGCCGAAGGTTGAGAACACTTCTGCCTCTCGCTTGAACGTATCTCCGAAACATAAGACTAATGAATAAAGAGCATGTAAAAATAGCACGTATTCAAAACTCAAGACTATGCAACCTTCAGTGCTAAAAGCACGGGAAGACTGCTACACAAGTAGTCTGGTCATAGAAGTCACACTTTGTGCCTTTGTACTTCATGTAGTTACTAGGGGAGTGTGAATACCAAATTATAAACTTCAAATTGAATCAATAAAAAAAAAAGACGAATATTGAATGGAATACAGAATATTAGAAGAATTTTCACAAAATCTAATGCTTACAAATTTCGCGCAAGAAAACTTCAGTGCTGTACATGCTTGGGAGTTTCCCAGCATTATATAGAAAGAATGTAGCAAGCTATTAGTAACTAATGCACGCAGAAATCAAGATATACAGTACGGTCTACTCTAATTAAAGGGACTATCAAATAAAGGGACCCCCAAATTAGTATGCAGGCTCAGTTCTAGTACATGAACGTCTGGAAAATATTTTTTTGTTAATAAAATTTTGTTGCAAAGAATCAAGGTTTCTTTTTCTCTCTGAAACCAATGAATTCGTGACGTTCCATCGTATCGAATACTAGTAAGGTTCTCAGTTTAATAGTGAACCTGTGTTTTGCGGCAATCTTTTTTTTATTGCATAGAAAGTTTTGCTTTCTAGTTTTTTCCCAATACACTGAAGGGCTGTCCCAACCCTATGGTTGTCGAATTATCGTAAGGCCCACCTGTGCGAAAGACAAAAGGACTGTGCATCACGTAACTCGATCACCATTCCAGGCGTAGCCAGCGTCGAGTGTAAAGAGCATGCACTGTCGGCACCGTTTCATTGTCAGCTTTGGCACTAATTCCCACCTGTATGACTCTGAAATCTATGGTCATGGACAACTTTCTGTGGCCATGAAGGGAAAGCTATGGGGGCATGGCTGCTGCCCATGTGCTACCATGCCAAATAGTCCGGCAGCATTTGACTGTGCTTTTGGCTGCTCGGAATAGATGCTGGATGGATGCAACTTCCATGTGCGACGGTTTCATGCTTGCCCAGATGTGGAAGGGGAAAGCGTCAAAATAAGTAATCTTTTGCACTCAATGGTGTGTTCTGTTTTATTTAACTGTTGCTAATAAGGCGCACATGTTTTTCCTCTTCCCCAGCCTAACCTAACGTGTATTAAAACACAGGACGCTCTTCACGAGTGCTCTCACTTGTGCGTGCTTTGCCTCCATAGCTACCCCTTCTAGCCACAGAAAGTTGTCCGCCAGAATAGGAGTGTCACAGGAAGTTTGCGAGACGCATGCGAGAGAACGAATGCGAGCAGTGAAAGAAGCATTTGTAGCTTTCGTTCTCAATTCGATCTCGACCGAAAGTCCTTAATGGCGCTGGTGCATTTATATGGGCCGAAACTTTCGTTATTTCATTTTTGAAATTAGTCTTGCTGAATATTTAGAATGTGACCTGTCAGCATGCACATGCCCGATCCCTATGGTGACCCCCGGCCTCATTCGTCTCGGCAGAGATTAGGGGACAGTGAATGAACACATGTTCCAACCCATCGGAAACGTCTATTTTCGGCCTGGCCTAGGTAGATTTTTGGGCAGTTACGGTAGCTCACAATGTCTGATTATGGTATTTACCTGATTCTTACGTTTTCTCCCCTATGCAAATTGCTCCGATAACAGCGTTCGCAACGTTTTTCTGCTTTGCCGCATAACACAAGTGTATTGCGGTGAAGCTGACTAGAAAAACGGCAGCCACTGTGCAATACTTGCACAGTGGCTGTTGTTCCTTTCTACTGCTAAAAAATTGGAGCGCGTTACATTTCTACCTTGTTTACGGACTTTAATGTTATCTCTACGTTAAATTTATACTTTGGACACGCAGAAAGCGGATGCGCATTTGATTAGGGGACACATTAGAATCAGACAAATATTGTCCAATGAATCAGTAGTGTGTTTTGACGTTTCTTTTGCATCTTGTTTAATTCGACACGCCGGATAAACTGAACGATTTCATCGGTCATGTCAGGGTCTAACTAATGAAAGTCGACTGCATAGGCATTTAGCAGTGAAATCATATAGTGATTTGTTAGGCATTACAAATACACACAGCAACCAGTGAAGTTACGGCCCTAGCCTATGTTAACCTAAGCACTTTTAAAGAGAATGAGATCCCAGATATTTACGTTGACTTTATATGTGGTGACCTTGATGGGCAGGTGTAAACAATGAAGGATAGATCAAATAGCTTCAAATAGATTGAATAGTTTTATGCAATGGCTGCCAAACTCGGAAATCTGCCAGGTTGGAGTATTTAAAAGCAATTTTCGAACGATGTGACAGCCAATGTGCAAGTGTAAGTTTAGAAATGTTATCAGCAGATGGCATTGGGTGTTCAATTTAGAGATTTGATTTTAAACACTTTTAGCTCATATCTGAAGAATGTTTGCACACACATTCCGAAACCTATGCACCTTGAAGCAGCACAGTGGCTGCATTCCCACCTTAGATTCTGCTGAACTGTAGCAAACAATATTCATTATGGCAGCGCAAAGTATCCAATGAAAAAAAGAAGAAAAAAAAAGAAGTGAAAGCAGGTGGGAATGTGCTGTGCATTGCTGCTCTTTACATACAGGAGTGTTTCACGCTTTTCTAGGCATAAACGAATCTGAAATAAGCAGTTAGGGTCCTGAACTGTTCATATTTCTTTAGCATTTATCATCGTAGAGCACAAATGTGACAGTAGAAGCTCGCATAATAATTTCGTCGGAGGGCACCGCAGTGCATACAATATTTGGTAGCCCATGGATTAAATAGCTAACTCTCCCCCTTTCCCAAATGAGAGGACATAGACTAAGTCGAGGGTTGAGCAAGGGCATTTAAAACTTTTCAAGGAAGTGATGAGCTGTGACAATGAGATAATGGGGGCGTGGGGAAGGGTATGCTGCAGGTTCTTCCAAGAGGTAGGGGCAACAAAAACCAAGAAGGTTCTTCATGTGTAACTAAGCCTTGTCGATCTGGTGGGCTTAGTTTTTCCAAAAAGCGGGATGTAAGAAGAAATAGGAGGTGGTGAGAGGAGGTGAGGAAGAGTTTGCTGGAGGGTGGTGCGGGTTTGGGAGATTGTGGGAGTTGAATACATTCGGACAGAGAACAAGCACAATTTATTTTTAACCTGCTCAATTATTCAGACAAACCTGCATCGCTGCCACACATTTCACAGAACAATTACAAAGCGCCAGCCAAAATTCCAGTCGTCACACGGATATCTCATCACCATTTATTTCTACTTGTCTTTGGTGCCCATCATTCTAGCTGTTTAAGGAAGAAAGCTGGTCCAGTTGGTGGTTATTCGTATAAAGGGACGTTGCACTAACCCGTAAAAAAGGACACATACAGGAACATGATGCACGCGTCTTTTTGCCTATAGATTTGTGTCCTCCTGAGGATAAAGCCAGTTGATACTGGCGTTTGGTGTGTCTTTTACATCTTCCTGTCTGTGTCCTTTTTTACACGCTAGTGCAATGTCCCCTTATACATTCTAGCTGTGGCTAGAGAGCAGGGTGCCTGTACAAAGCACTCCTAAAGAACAAAGCCCATGAATTATTTTCATATATCTAGAACACACGGCACTAATACCCAAAACAGTTGATGGAAGGACGGCCGTTATGAAAGCTTAAAGGAACACTAGGGAAAAATATTACGCCAAGTTAGATCAACAGATTATTTGTCTAGAAGTCTATCACCGTTTTTTTTGTGCCACCGACATTGTTTTATAAAAAACTGCCTCCAAGTCCCACTGCTGTTTCTTAACCTGAATTACCTGTGCCAAAACAAACAAGTTGACGTAATTATCGTGCGACTTCTCTGAAGAGAGATACCATAGTCCAATATACAGTCGCCTACCGATAATTTGGACAAGCTTAATAATTCAGACACCTCCGCAGCACCACCATTAGCCCCCTGGCCTTATGTATAGGGACAACCGAAATTTCACACACCTTACAGCTTGCCGTTATTTGGACTGTACGACCCCGTGATAATTTGGCCACCAAGTCGAGCAGAAATAGCAATATTATCATTTTTACACGATGCCAGCATCTCTTTGAAACCATAACTAGTATAGCAGTTGCCGATGAGAATTCGGGGCATGCATTGACGGTAGTTTAATCTATCTGTAGTGACAGCATGAAAACGGAGGAGGTTCAGGTGGCAATCTTGTAGCAGTGCCTTTTCCTCGATCAGCTGATCTCACTGATAATGTGTGCGGAGCCCTGCTCTGACCATTGACGAAGTGTGAAAAGCATGGAATGAAATAGCATAAAAGGCATCACTAGAAAACTGTGGCCAAGGAACATCTAGGCCAAATGGAAACATGTGCGCACCACAATGCATTGACAAACTTGGGCTGCATTCTTGGGCAACCCCTTTGGAAGGTACTTACACTCTCGCAATATTTAGCATGACTAGCACCAGAGCTGGCAGGCAGCAGCATTCTCGCAGTGTGATAACATAGCGTGCTTGGCACTGCGCTAAGAATGGCATCACTCGTAGGCGCTGATGTGTCTTGCGCGTGTCCCGCGAAATTGAAGTTATCCCCGAAAGTAATGATTCGAGAATATGGCGCACCTCTTAGAGTACAGCTCTTCGGTGCCTGTTCGTGCATTGAGCGCCGGCTTCTCTCAGTGTCCTCGGTGAAAGATGAGAGAGGGAACGTGGAGCGCAGCGCGGGATGAAAGACGGTGAGAGCGAAGAGAGAGTGAGAAGGAAAGCGGAGGACAAGGGCGCAGTGGAAACATGAGGAGGAGAGTGGAGGAGGAGACTATGAAGATGCGTTCGTGTGTCCACGCTTTATTTCTGAACAATGAGCGATGCAACCGGTGGAAATGCTTTGTCTGCTGCTGCTGCTAAACGAGCTGCCAGAACAGAGGCTCAGTGCCACCGCCGAGAGGACCCTGTCGTTCAGAATCAAATTCTTTGCCACAATATATGGCGAATTCAAAACACCTAAACAGCTGCGCTCAAAATTCGCATTAGGGAGTATCGTAATCGTCGGGGAATTTTTTATGCCACTTGTGGAATAAATTTACTTATTTTTTTTGGGTGAACACAGTTCTTCTGACTTCCAATTATTCCGACTATTTAGTGCGCTCCATTTAACTAGAATTATGGGTCAGCGACTGTAGGTGGTGGCAGTGAAATTTTTCGTTTTTGTCATTTTGTGGCTTACAAAAGCTATGTTGAGGCTACGAATGATGAATGCATGATTACAGAAGCCCAATATTTCAATATATTTGGACTAAATATTTTCCTTTAGTTATTGGTAAAGCATTGCACACGTAATGTGAAAGATGTTGGTGCGGCACCAGCCTGCGGCAAGTTGTCTTTTCACTGACTTTCATTCCCCCTTATACCTTATCATTTACATACACGTTTCAATTAAACGTAATAGTTATTTGCCCTATGCCTTCCTTCGCTTTACTGCCTGTTGGCTTCATGCAGTTGAAACTAACAAGAACCAGGCCCCTTGGCTCCCCTTATTCTTCCTGCTCATTGGACAATGAAGTATTCTCCAAATTTTAGTATTTTCCGGCTTCAACTGTAGCATTCTGCAACTTTAACAATTGACAGGTATGCGCATACTATACCCTGTGCTACATCATGCCAGGTATGTTGGGTATGTTACATTATGCTCAAGTGAAAGTAGCAGCAAGAGTAGTAATTCCAGAACCGAGACCCCGAAATGATGTACGCACCTCGCTGGCATCAAACTCAATGGGGTGGGGGCAGCGCTTGAAACCAGACCAGAATGGTGCCCCCGTAGTGGTACACTGCGAAAAGTAGAGAAAAAAAAGAAAGAAAGAGAATCACACCGAGCAGTGTTGAAAACACCACTGGTGATGTCATACACGGGAGAGTCCCAAATGTCATGCGACCAGGCTGCCTCATGAAGCCAATGATGGGGGCACGGTGTGCGTTTGAGGGAGGGTTGTAGTGCGGTTTGTAAGGCGGGCCAATCTTGGAGGCATTTAAGTGAACATCACAGCACCGATACGCCTCGTAGCACTAACAATTGCAGCTAACCAATAACTTTTCCACCAACATATCTCAGCAAGACAAAATGTGAAATTAAATTCTGGGGCTTTACGTGCTAAAACCACAATCTGTTTGTAATAAGGCACGCAGTAGTGGGAAGCTCGGTATTAGTTTTGACCACCTGGGTTCTTTAACTTGCACCAAAATTAAAGCACATGGCGTTTTTGCATTTCGCCGCAAATGAATGGTTTTATAATCAAAAGCAGCCAATGAAACATGAAGCATTTTCAATCACACTCTGTGATGTGACTGACCATTCCAACAACACATTATGAAAAAGCTTACCTTCGCCTGGCTGCCACCACTGATTACATTGGCAAACAGTGGCCGCTATACAAAAGCATCGAATTGAAGCTTTTATAATTCGAGTTTCTGTTCAGCTTCAGAGAAAATGGTTGAGGTCTAGTTCGACTCTAGAGCGGAAAAATAATGGTTCAAACCAATTGGAACCAGTTCACGTTCATCTGCATTACTTAAGAGGAAGCTTCTTTAGCTCAGGCCCGATTCCGATGCCGCCTATTCAAATACATGTAAAAAGTAGACATACGATTCTGAGACAATCCATGGGTCAGTTTAGATGACATTTTGTTGCATTTGAGAGAGGAAGTTAGATTCTAGTGACTGTTACAACTGGAATTTCGAATTAGGGCCTGAATTTATAAGAAGAATCGCTGAGAGTCAGTATGTTTAAAAAAAGAAATAGAAGCACGAAGTTTACAAATTCATCACTCTGCAGTGAAAATGGGCATCACAGTTCTGTAAACTGCATCCTTTAAAACATCCAAAGAGGACTAGTTTGATATATTAATTTTTGCCTTACGGGAATTTGTTACAATGTTTACAAGGGTTCTGCAGAAGCTTTACACACATATTAGTGGTGCATTTAAGAGCCACGTATAATACAACAGTTATGTTTGCTTGAGATGTACTATTAGATGCAATTCATTGAACTGTGATATAATTTTTATTGCTGAGTCACAGAGTTGTAAACTTAAGAGTTTAACTTTCTGAAAATGTGCAATTTTTGACAATTTTATTAAAATATAGACACCCTAAATAAAAATTCTCTTCCAACAGTCACTACGTTTTTACTATTTCTACTAAATGCAGCAAACCTCATCAAATTTGGTCAAGTAGTTGACGAGAAACATCAATTTTTCAATTCTCATGTATTTAGACAGCAATCCTCGAGCTAAAGCTTCCTCTTATAATTATGGCAAAACAGCATAAGGTCACACTGTACAAAATTCAACAGCACTCCTGAGTTGCATGGAAAGACAAAAAAAGAAAGATAAGCATGCTGTTCTTCACGTACACAATAACTACAAGAGAAAAAAAGAATGCACTGTGAAAGCACACCTCGGTAAATTGTCTATCGCACTTACTTTAGCTTACACAGCAGTGGTGACAAAAACAAACGTCCAACTATACACTACCTCAGAAGTAACTTGCAGCAGGCAGTAACTTGCAGTCCCAAAATGACAGTGGGCCTATGATAAATGCCACAGTGAGTGTTTATAGATTACTTTCAGACCATAGGTATGTTACATAAAATCACATAGTTTTACGCAAAATGGGAAACATATGCATAGATATTATGCTTCCAACAACTTCATCTGTTACTCCCTTGCATTTTTCATGTTAAGTCAGTTTTAGCACAAACGATTACTCATATGTGTGTTAGTTGACGATTCATATAGCTTTTGGAGATTACATGTTCCACATCATATATTGGCGTTTCTTTCCTTTCTTTACGAATGTGTTTGTTATATCTCAATCTCTGTTCACCTTTATTTAACAAGTGAATAGTGGTCCCTTACTGTCTGCCAGGCACAGCCTTTCAAGCCCTTGAGACTTTGGCTGGCCTACAATCCTCACTGTTGTGCTGATTGAAAATAAAGGTTTTTGTATGTATGTATGTGTGTGTGTGTGTGTGTGAAAGAAAGAAAGAATGAATGAATGAATGAATGAATGAATGAATGAATGAATGAATGAATGAATGAATCAATCAATCAATGCACAGCTGCGAGAAAAACTTTGGGGGCCAAAGGTGCCACATTTTTTTTAGCAGCCTGGGCATTCTGGCTGAAATCATGAGCACAAGCCTACATGCACATGTTTGACCAGTACAATACAATGTAATAAACAAATTCCACGCCGCAGGCACTGCGCTTGAATATATTATAATTTTTTGCTGATGCCCTAGTCTCCAAGCTTTTGCTCACCACAGTATGTATGTATGCATTTGTGTGTGTGTATGTATTCAATGTGGTCAGAATAGCGCACCGTTACAGTAAGCTGTATTATTGCACAGCTGCGGCAACGGATAGTAATGGCTTCAGTACTGCTTTTGGCATTGACGTCAGTGGTGTGAAATTTTTGTAGTTGCGACAGCTTCTAGTGAAATCCTCGAAGATAAGCCGACCTAAGAGCTTCTTCACACATGTAGAAAACAAAACCAAAAAAATGAACGGCCTGGAACCAAACGAATACGATATTTGCCTTTCGCCTCTATAAAAATGCCGTCACCATGGCCCGGAATTTAGCTTGTGACATTCAGTTAGTTAGTTAAATGGGGTTTAATGGCGCAAAAGTGGCTAAGGCTATGCAGCGCCAAACACGAGGTGTTTTGAAATTCAGTTTATGAAGGAAAATATTGTTAATAATCTATATTTTATGTAAAAATACAGTGTCATCTAGCAATTTACGGACGTCACATCATGGGAGTAGCGAATCATCAATGAAAATTAGAGCAGGGTGTAAAGGTATGTGTAGTTGATATAATTTGTGCAAAAGTGTTCGTCTGTGCGTTTCAATCTGTGACATTCAGCTCAGCAAGCAGTATGCCATAGGCATCGAGTCATCGCAACTGGTCCACTGAAAACCCAAGAGGCCGGGCCTTACGTAGTCCCTGGGAAAGCTGTGAAGGAGCTGCCGGATCTGGTTGCTGTACTGGTTTTGGAAGTGGAGCCTGGCCCAGGCCACGCAGTCGGCAAAAGACGTGGGCCGCTCATCTACGAGCTGCTTCTTCACGCTTGTAAACACCTCTGCCTGCGCAGTTAGTTTTGCGACAGCACACTTGTAGCAGAAGAACTGTAGCAGACAAACTTTTGCAGAATCCCGCTCGTATACACACTTTCCTCCTCGCCACACATTACTCACATCACTGCAGTTTGTAATAATCAGTGATATTGCAAAGTAGCACTGAAAAGGAACGCTGACGGAGATGGTGAGGACACGTGGATGCAAAAAACGAGCAGGATAAAAAACTCCTGCAAGCGTGCGCTTGTATGAGTACAGATTTGTAAAAAAGTAAACTGCTGTTTTACCTCACAACCCCATGCAACTCGTGAAGGCCCTCGAAGGAAAACTCCCAGCGGGAATATTTTATTGCGCGAGTCAAGTGGACATATCACACACACACACATTGCTCTCTGCAGCATTTTATTCTTCCCTGTCACTGCAACATGACAATAATATTGCTATGGCTGGCGCAAAGATGGGACAAATCAGTTAATCAAGAGAGACATCATTACATCATTATTCATTTGAAAAAACTCACAGATGTCTGGACTAACAGCCTAAACAGCTAGTGATTGGTTCAATATAAACAGCGATTAGCAACACAGCACAAACTGTTCCTAGTAATGCGATATGTCACAAGCAATTACAATTCCTACATGCAACTGCCAATTA
The DNA here is from genome assembly GCF_038994185.2 of Dermacentor albipictus. Classification (NCBI taxonomy): domain Eukaryota; kingdom Metazoa; phylum Arthropoda; class Arachnida; order Ixodida; family Ixodidae; genus Dermacentor; species Dermacentor albipictus. The sequence continues at coordinate 52,107,189 of NC_091830.1, forward strand.
TCCGATCATTACCTTGGAAACGGCCCAACAGACCGGTAAGCTCCAATATAAAACCGTTGCTTCTGCTCTGCTCTCTTGCATTATTTTCTAAATATATATCTCAACAGCGCTTATATGTAGCTTTTGTAAAGCTTTTGTAGCTTATATGTAAATTTTCCTGGCAGCATGCACTTTTAACCTTCCAGTCTTGTGCACTGCTACAGGCAGTGCACTGATTCCATTAGGAGCCAGTGACTCAGCAATTTGGGCTGCATAACATATAGAGGATGCAAAACATTGGTATTGAAACTGTTCACTAGTTTTCGTTTTTTTACTTTACGTCAACTTTACATTCTTTTTTTTTTACATTTGCATTCATTTTCTGGCAATGGTTTCAAATATACAATTAGGTTTGGCGCAGGTCAGTTAGTTCCTAACCTAATTCACACATCACTTACAACGCTTTAGACCACAACGGGGAATAAAATGGCACCACAAGGAAGTTGTATTTCTAAAGCATGGTTAGACAGCCGAAAAATGAGACCTAAAATATAGAAAGCGTTTTTTTCTTGCTTTCATCTTGCAAACTACTAATTACACTTTACACTTCTGCTACATATTGAAAGCCTAATTTCGATGGACCACAAATAGCTAACAAGAGAAAAAAAAACTGCTTCCAGAAGTTCATTTCTTACTCATAGGCTATCAATCATGCCTTAGAAATAATACGAGACGACATTTGTAATTTCCATTGTGGTCTCAAACAATGGATGTGAAATGTCAATTTTTCATGAACTAACTCACCTGAACCGAAAGTACTTACACACTTGAAATCGGTGCAACATACTTAACAGGAACGTAAAACTTCATTATTATTTATAAAAAAAAATAAAGTAATTGTTGTCAATACTAGTGTCTTCCCTCATGGTCGTATTCAATGCAGACAAGAACACAACTGCTACTTTGCATGCTTGTATCTTTGTCGCCTCTGGGGGAATACCAATGGTCAACTACCTAAGCAATCAATCAGTCAGTCAAAAGAAAACCTTACTACATGATTAGGAAAAGTTAATACAGGGATATTTGGACTGATAGCCAAAATGGCTAATGACTGGTCTGGTGCAAAAAAAAAAAAAAAACGAACTAGTAATACTGCACAAGAAGAACAAAGGAGTAGAAGAAAAACCCATAATTCTTACTGGTTCGTCACCAGGGAGGCTCAGCGTCTTCTTCACAAATGATACGGGATCTCTGGCAAACATTTAACAAATCGGAAAGGGTCCAACACAAACGCTAATGGTGGCTTGTTGAACGGAACACATTAGGTGACACACTGATATGTGCATACTTACCAAACTGCAAACTTTAAAATTAGTAAAAATCCTGCTGACACGATAAAAAATTGGAGGGGAGGGTAGAGTGCCATTTTTTTTAAATGTTTACCTCAAGCACACACCTTTTTGTGAGATACGTACGCACCTTATTAGAGATGAAGTGGCTTTAAGATGCAGCCCACAAGCAGCAGCAAATTTAGATCGGCAGATATTGACAAGAAACACAGCTTTTGATCACACTGACTTCTTCGCCAACTATGCTGCTGCCAATTTTGTTCACTTCAGGAACTTAGTCTGAATAAGCTTGCTCGAAGCAAGGACCCTCCTTTTATCCTTTTGCCGACTTCCAAGGATGTGGTCGGAGACAAACGAGGGAAACTTTTTAGTGAAGAGAATTTGTTTTTCGTAATGCTTGATGCAACATTGCTAAAACCGTAGAACAAGCCAAAATTTGTAAACTTAAAGAATTTGGGAGAGTTGGCAGGCATGTAGAGAGGTAGGTAGAGGTAGAGGCAGATTTATTTCAAACTGGTTTAATGGTTATTTCATAAGAGATGTATTTTGCATGTAAAGTTAAACCTACATATAACGAAGTAGGCTAAATTTGGCAATTTGCTTCAATATATTGAAATTTCATTGTATTGAAATTCGACCTTTTTATGTAAATAAGTACAATCGCCGACCAATTTTTCTTACACAGAAAGGGGCCGCAGAATTTAGCAAATTATCGTGCAATCGAAAAAAGTAAATTTGGATGAGAAAACAATTTCATGAAATTGCGAGCCGGTGACGAATGATACGATTTCATGCCACGTCAACGATATCTTCCCATAGGTGGAAGGAATTAGGCGAAGCCAGCCATGCTCTCGCGTGCACTCCGCCCTCGCAGCCGACAGCGTCTCCCACACTGGGACAACGCTATCATGAAAAGCACCGACAGCGGGGAGCGAAGGCTTCATCTACTTCTTCCACCAACGGGTTACCAAAACGCTATATTATGCGATCTTCAAAACTAGATGCGTGCGAAGACAGCTTACATGATGTCCCACCGTCTCGGTACACCCACTCTTTGCCCACGCGGCAGATTACCTATAAAGCAGGGTGCGCGGCTGCGTGTCACTAAGCCGCGCTTTACAGCCACGCGCAGCCACGGGAAAACACGTGCCAAAAATCGAGACACCTGCCCGTTTACCCCCTTCCTTTCCCTCCTTCCTCATGTGCACTTGATGGCATCATCGTGAGCTAGCTCCCCTGCCCCTCTCTCCATTTGCTCGCGCAAGGAGGAGGCACTTGTGCGTAAAGCCACCATTTTTCTCTCTCACCCTTGGACACTTTCACTTGTATTTAAAGCATAAATGCGTGGGGCGCGGTAGGATCTTATTCCACTTCGACTTTACAGGGAATGTGATGTGGCTTCACTTCGGCGGTTGCTCTTGTCGCGTCGCGCGTGATTTGAAAGGTGCGTTTGCAAGCAGTTGCTTGTAATTTAATCATTTGACCATCTGGGTTGATAGAAGTTTTATTATTTCGGCATTCTCTTGCTGTGGAAGCGAAATTTCTTTATATTGAAACCACAAACACACTTCGTTATATTGTGGTTCTAAATACATGGTGTTCTATGGACAAGAGGTCATGAAAAGTTAAATACTTTTTTGTATAAAGAATTTCGTTACATTGACGTTCGTTGTATCGAGGTTTAACTGTATTTGAATAGCGAAATCCGAGTTCACTCCAAGCCAAAGCTTCCTGTAATAGTGTAAAAGTCAACAGCAGGTGCATCAGAAGAGACTCACTCCAGGTACTTGTGTGCAATTTCAGGTGTCTGCTTGAACAGGCCTTCAAATTCATCACGGGCCCACTGTGAATAGAAAAAAAATACATCTACTGAAATTTGAAGATTATTCGTATAGCACAGAAAAAAAAAATACATACAACTTCCATTAATTAGACTCTGATGGGACTGATGAAATCTAATTATCTAGCAGGTCGAATGAAACAAAACACAGAAAAAGATATTGAAACACAGTGCTCCTTCATTTGGCAGTATTTGCTCGATTCTAACATGCACCCAAACCTAATGCGCACCCATTTTCTATGTGTCCAATGTAGAAAAATATTGTAGGAACGACACTAAAGCTCTTCAGCAAAGTAAAAGTCTAAAGCACAGTTAATTTTTTTTAGCAAGAAAGAATAGGGAGAGGTTCTAATAAATGTTGCACAGTGAACACTTTCCTAAAGTCAGCCTCCCCTGCAACACACACTTGTTATGCGGTAAACCACGCAAACTTTACAAAGGTGGTTTTGGTTTAATGTGCAATTGAACCCCGCAGGCAATATACAGATAGATTTTCTTGAAGAAAAACAAACAAACAAACAAACGAAAAACAAAAACAAAGAGGGCAAGAATGGGGCAAGTACTGTGATGAGGCATTGCAAGCTACTGTAGTTACTGATTGTAAATCTTCTTAGGTAGGCCGAAAATAGTCATTTTTCACGAAAGATAAAGTGTGCTCACCGCATTCCCTGTCTCCTAAGCTCTGCCTAGACGGACATTGCCATTAAAGGGGTTACTGTTGGGGTCACCATAGGGGTTAGGTGCATGCCTGCTGACTGATCGAGTTCGAATTATTCGGCAAAGTACAACTTCAGGATTAAGATTACTAAAGTTTCGGTCCATATAAATGTATGGGCACGGGCTGAGACCTTCGGTCCGGATCGCATGAACTGAAAAATCTAACCGGCGTTGAGTTAATGGAAGTCGACTGTACACATTTTTTGCAGCACTACATTAGGAGGTCCTGACGTAGTTGTCTGGAGGACCTCCTTTTATGCAGTGTGTACAGTCATAATGACATATGCAAATGCTTGATTGCTTTGACAGTATACATAGTATAACATTTCATTTAATTTTTTTTCCTTAAAGACCCCGTAGTAGTGGTATTACATAAGGGTATCAGTATCATAAGGGTAACAGTACTGACATACAGTCAAACCTTGATATACTGAACATGGATATATCGAATTATTGCGTATATGGAACACTTTCTATATCACCTGGAAAATCGCATGCATCTTTAATTTTTTATTTTGAACGTAAAATGGATATGTCAAACTCCACCACCGTAAACCACGTGTGCTCTGTTGACAGGCGTCAAGCTTTCCCACAACACCCTCAAAGATAGTGGCGTCACAATAGGCATTCCCGACTGCTGCGCACTATAGCTGCACACATCGATTGTGTCAAGGGTGCCATTTGAATGGCTAGTTGGCTAGTTCGACAATGTCAAAGAAGCATTACATTTGCCGCACTGACTCCTCTTTGGTGCCGCGCTCTGCGCCTGCCGCGCCTAGATGAGAACTGGTGGTTTGCATCTGCAAAGACGTGCGACAGCGCGCGCTCGCTGGGCCCACTCATAGCCGCCTTGGCAGATGCCACTTAACTCGTTATTGACAGTGCTTCAAATTGCTTCAACTGACGGACGTGGGGATCGCAGCAGAAGTAGCAGCCAAATGAAGACGCTGCCGAGGTTGAGCCCGCAAGCGCTGATGTTGCCCCACTCCTGACTACAACTGAGGCTGTAGCTGCTTTGGTCCTTCTAAGCCAGCAACCTATCGCTTGTGGAACTTTTAGACTACGTTGAGCACTCTGTTTAAGAATGTGGCTGCCAATAAGAAGCTGGCTACACTGCTGCAGTACTTTCAGCCAAATAAGTACTTTGTGTGAACCTTCAAGTGAGTATTTACTGCTTCACAATAGGGGTGCCGTCTTCATGCAGCTGACGAAATAGGTGCAGCATATGCAGTGCGATCAACTGTGCGCTCCTGGCTGACTTCGTCAGCCAGGAGCACGCAGTTGCCCAGTCACTGGGCAACTGAGTGCGTCACTGAGCCCAGTTGCACTGGGCTCAATGGAGCGTGCAGTGAGCACTGGGCTCACTCATAGCCGCCTTGGCAGATGCCATTTAATAACTCGTTATTGACAGTGCTTCAAATTGCTTCAACTGATGGAGTCAGCGCGGCCTAGGCCAACTGCGCGTGGTGCAACCAAGCGTGCGCTTCAAACAGCGATCCCCGATTGCGCCCTTGGTTTTTTACATGTTATTTTACATGTTCTACGTGTTTTCTTCTGCGTGTTTTACATGTCTGTTATGTGTTTTGCGTGACACATTTTCTACATGATTTTATATATTGAATTCTGGCTATATCGAACTACTTCATGATCACCGTGCTGTTCGATATATCGAGGTTCGACTGTATAAGGGTCATTCCACGAGAAATGTCCCAGACCCCAAAAGTGACTATTGCCGATTCTCTTAGGAAAAATCGGGCTAGTTGGCGAGAGTGTGAATGAAGTTTCCTGACAGTATACTATCAAAAAAAAAAAGAAGTCTTGGCAGCGTAAGCATTCTGCAGCTGTGTAAGTTTTCATAAAGAAGCAAAAAGTTGGTTGGAGATAAATTCTTTTTTTAGAGTATAAAACAAGGCACAATGACAAGAATTATTTTGGAATATTCTACGAGCCTGGTTCCTTTGTGCGACATCATAGAGCTGAACACATTTAAGAATTTTCTACATTTCATTGGCTAAGTAAAAAACCAAAAATTTTGCGGTTTCAGAACTTCTGCACATAAAAATCGTAAATGTTTCAGCCCCAATATTTTTCTATTTCTCCTTGTTGCAATAACTTATGCTAAAAATAATGTTCGGGTATGAAATAAAGTATCTTTCCATAAAATTACTACCGAATATGGCAAAAAGTCACTTTATCATGATGTTCAGGCATAAATTAAGAATTAAGGCACTCCATATAAATACACGTGAAGTAGCTCATTATATGCAACAAACTTTTGTCTTGTGATCCAGAAATTTCTTCGAGTAAATTTTGTTTGAGGCGAGAATGAACTGTGCCTTCACTGCAAAACAGGTGCAGGCAACAAGTGAATTCTTACCGTGCTTATGAACTCTGTATGCACAAAATATAGGCGCATGCTTTCTTTATGCACAGTAAATGGCAGTAAAATATCCATTTACACTGTATGAATGTTGATGCCACCATACCTACGTTTAACGATAATACATTTCTGTGATAAAATGAACCACAACTGCTTCGAGGTCATCGTCGGGACCGGATAGTTAACCGACACAAGATATTGTGTGTGGCGCTGATTCATTGTTTTGTGAGTACTACAGATCAGCACATTACGACTTATGCAAGAAATCGAATCATTCACGCTTCATGCCAATCATGGCATAGGAGACAAATGTCAAGAAATTTAGTTTGCAGGCTATAGCCTGCTGCGAGAGTGCGGGGGCCTGATCAAGCACCATTTTCATTTTGGTGTGATACCCCGGAAAAGAAATAGGACAGAATGAGGCTATGTCAGCCACTATCTACCACTTACACAGCTGAAACAATTTAGTCACTGAGAGACATTGTTGCAAGTTAGCTTTTAAAGGGACACCAAAGAAAAAATTATTTCAGCTGTGTTAGTAAATTAGGTTAGGTGAGGTGTTAGTGAATTAGGTTTTCAGAACCCCCAAAATGCCACCCTTATATTGACAGAAGGCAAGGTAAGCCAGAAAATACGAAAAAGAAAGAAAGATGAAGTGGTGACGCTGCACTGAAGTTTCTGCACCAGCTTGCCCTGATGCTATGATTTTGACGGTGTCTGCTCAGCCCTAGTAAATTTTTGTTCGATAAGATGGACTACATCAAAGTCCAAAAGAGCCAAAGACTAAACAGTGGAAGTTTTAAGAACTTTTACAGAGCCACGATGGTCCAAACGCGATAGAATGCTTTGAAATTTATGACGCCGCTCTTGAAGTTCCGCCACTTGTGTTGGTGCGAAATTCAAGATATGGAACTTTGACCTTCCTTTCCTCTTCTAATAATCAACATATTGCCACCAAGTCAATGAAAATAGAGTTCTTAAAGAATGCTAACCTTGTCAATGGAAACTGATTTAGTGTTTCCCTTTGGGGTTCCTATGAGGGTGTCACATAGTTACCGGGGTAGTAAACTCAACTACTCAATCTGAGCAAGGTGTCAACACGAACCTGCAATGTGTGCTCGATGGCATTGGGAAAATGCTTGAGCGTGCAGATGGGGATGGACATCTCGGCTGGGTCATGCGATGACGAGTATGACTCGGACAGATGGGGAACCACCACCTGGACATTGCCCTTGGTGCCCAGGGTGCCTGACTCGAGCAGCGGCTTGCCGAGCCGGACGCAGCGGCTGTCCACATAGTTGCCTGCGACGCCAGTGTGGTTCACTTCTCGTGTTTCCGCCATGCAGTGCACGTACTCTCTCTACCAATGTTAAATGGACCACCACATCATATGTGTTCAAACAGTGATTCTTGCAAGCGTGCAAGTCAGAACCTCACTGATACCATATACACAGTCAAACCTCAATATAACAAATTATTGGATATAACGAATTAAATAAAAACAGGTCTCACCTCTACACAGCGTAAAATATGTGTTGTTTATAATGCATATTGGATAAAACAAAGCTATTTTTGTGTTGTATGCGATTTCGTTATAATGAACTAGACAATTCATTATGCACAGTTATACATTATATGTTCAGTTCATTATAACAAACTGTACTAGACTAAGGGCCGCTAAGGGACTCAGGGACTAAGTGCTTATGTAAGTGGTGCACTCCCAGCTTGGCAGCCAAAGATTTGAAAAAGAAAGTGGATGAAAAGAATTTGAAGATGCAGATTGGACGACTGAAGAAGCCGTTGCTGCTGCTTGTGTGTGCTCTCTTCAAACACTATTGCAAAAACTTTTGACATCACAGCCATATCTACACATACGTAACCATTTGTAGGCCACTGAGGACGACCGTATTCACAAGTGTCCTGCCGAACCGAACCTGCAGTGACACAGACAGCAGTGAGGACTAGATGGGCACCAGCTGCATGGAGTGCACAAAGAAATGCGTTATAGAAACTATAGTGTTTGCTCTTTTTGCACAAAGGAAATATGCGTATTATGCACAACCGGAAAAAACTGGACTGTAATGGCTTACCCCTGTGTAAGGGACACAGCTCGTAAAGTTAGCAAAAAGAAGTGTGGCTCTCGAGCGAGTATGTACGCACGGTATTAGTTACGTTGCGCTCTTGTTAAGAATTCTGCTCATGGAACTTTTCCTCACCACAAGCACACACAAGGAAAATTGTCGGCTTTGAACACAAATCTGGTGTTCCCTTTTATACTGGCAGAGAGTGCACAGCTTTGTCCACTGCTGAAGGAAAACCTCTAATGTGTGGCTCTCGTTCTGCTGGTGCTTTAGCTGCCAGTGCCAGCCGATGCTATTGTCGGTGCGCTGCAAAGTTGTGTGTAAAAAGATGGCACCAACCACAAGTTGTATGTTGCAGATTCAAATGGTTGTACAATTGCCAGGGGGAAAAATTCGCATGCGCCGTATGCTCATGAGTTCACTTTCACACTGGACTGTGTTGTACACAACAGAGTGGTATCCATGGACAAAGTCCCAAGACATTGGCATGGCATGTCCTTGGGCATGTCTGGTAACCAGGGGCGCTTACTGTTGTCCTGGTGTGCGAATGTGAATAGTTGTCTTTGTGTTTCCTTGTCTCTGGCTGCAACTTTTATGGCGAAAATTTTCAAGTGGAGGAATAAATTAAGCACTTGCAATCAACTTAGTGTAGCGAAAAAGTTTTGAGGATGCCCCTTTTCTTTGATGGCAAGCGGCAACGATTGCAGCACTCGAAACTAATGGCCTCCAAGATGATGTCGCATCAGGCATTGCTGCACGTCTTTGACTTTTAATTCATTTAGCATTATTAGGGTACTTTCTGGGAGCTGTCTGCCTGTCTGCCAATGCCTATAACCTTTTTTGCCTGCCAACTTGCGCCACTGCGTAGTCTGTGGTCTAGTGGTTAGAGCATCACACTGTTGTGATTAGGGAACCAGGAACCAGGAACCAAGCCGTTTCCTGCCAACCTGTATTACTGGTGCGTGCCACTACTTATGTGCCGCTCTTCAACGAGCCTCGTTACCACAAACTTAAAATTTTAATTGAATTATGGGATTTTACACGCCAAAACCACGTTCTGATTATGAGGCCTGCCGTAGTGGGGACTCCTGATTAATTTTGACCAGCTGGGGTTCTTTAACGTGGACCTGAATCTAAGTACACGGGTGTTTTTACAATTCACCCCCATAGAAATGCGGCCGCCATGGCTGGGATTTGATCTTGTGACCTTGCGCTTCGCAGCGCAGTACCAAAGCCACTAAGCAACCACGGGTCACCAATAATAATAATAATAATATTTGGGGTTTTACGTGCCAAAACCACTTTCTGATTATGAGGCACGCCGTAGTGGAGGACTCCGGAAATTTTGACCACCTGTGGTTCTTTAACGTGCACCTAAATCTAAGCACATGGGTGTTTTCGCATTTCGCCCCCATTGAAATGCGGCCGCCGTGGCCGGGATTCGATCCCGCGACCTCGTGCTCGGCAGCCCAACACCATAGCCACTGAGCAACCACGGCGGGTACGGGTCACCACAAACCTGGGTTACGTGTTATGTGCCACTCTTCAATGAATGTCTTTTACGTCGACTTGGCAATGGCTATGTGTAACTGGGTATGTCGACTTGGGTCACTAGCTATGTGTAACTGGGTACGTTCTTCCCTTCAATGAGCGCCACTGATGCCAAGTTGGGTCACTGGGAATGTGCTACTGTTTACGTGCCACTCTTCAAAGACAACAAATAATATAAATTTCATGGGTGGTAGGCAGAGTCGGTCCCGCATCAAATATTCAGACAGTCTTGTCTGAAATTCGCAAATGTACCATGCGGAGACTTCACTGCAGTGGCACTGGCTGGCGCAGCGTTTCCCCAGGTCAAGCGTGACAGAGTATCCCAGCTACATACACGCCTTACACACGGTGCGTTCTGGCGGCTGTAATACGGTGTGTTGACACGTTGCTTAAATGCTAATAGCAGTAACGTCAACATACGTCGTGGGATGGGTTCTACCAGATTTTCTTTTGCAACAAGCTCGCAAGTTCACCAAGAGGGTGGAAAGAATGACAAATATTCTGACCTAACAAACAAGAACAACTAAAGCAGTACTGACAGGGCGTTTTAAAATTCCAATTTTCCTTGTAATAAAATAAGGTTTGGTGCCCCCAAACCACAGCAAATTACAGTGTTGCCAACTCTGTTTGAACATGTCACTAAACTGAGACCAAGGATTCCTTAAAGCTTTGCTAAATTTTGTTGCAAAGTTGCTAGAATTGTAGTTGGTTTACTGTAATGTTTGCTGGCATGACGTAAAGTATTTACTGAAATGTTTCATGTTTGTTAGTGCCCCATTCGTATAGTGCAGGTGGTGAATAGTGAAATTACTGGCAAGGTGTAGAGGCCTTTTACATTTTATTTATTTATTTATTTATTTATACATACTGCAGCGCAATTTGCGCTATAGCAGGAGTGGGTTAAGAAAATGTACAGAAAATGCATGGGAATATACAGCGGTAAACACAAGTGAACACTATTAAAGAGCACAGATGAAAAGGAAAATACAAAAAAATACAAGTGAACACTTTTACAAAAGAGCACTGGTGAAAGAATACACAAGTTATACAAATGTTATACAAATGCTGCCAGGCATACCCATGCCTGATTATGCCCATACCCATACTCATAATTATGCATCTGGGATGGCGGTTGCAAAAATTTGGGATGAACATGAGCGAATGGATCCAGGTAATGAATTCCAGTCTTCGATTGAGCGGGGAAAGAAGCTGAATTTGAACATGTTAGTACGTGCGTAGTAGGGTATTAAGTTTAGGTCATGATGTCTTCTTGTTGATGATCCCGGCGTGAAGTTAATGTAATTATCATTTGAGAGCCTAACTGAAGAATTGACAATGGAGTGCAAAAATTTTAATGAGTCGACGCGGCGACGCGAAGAGAGCGTGTTTAGGTTCAAGGAAGAAAGTGCTAAAGAGGGCGAAAAGTCTCGATCGTAACGATGACATATAAATCGCACAGCTTTTTTCTGTATAGCCTCTAGTTTATTAATTTCTAACTGCTTATGCGGGCTCCAAACTACAGATGCATAATCAAGAACAGGGCGGATTAGAGATTTATACATTAGTACCTTTGTGTCTTTAGGAGATCGGGTTAGCGTTCGTCTTAAGTAACCTAATTTTTTTAGTGCTTTACTGCATATGTAGTCGATGTGTTTGGACCATGACATGTTATGCGTAAAAATGACACCAAGATACTTATACTCAGAAACCTTATCTACTGTACGGCCATTGGACGAGTAACTGAAAAGGGAGGGGGAAGATTTGTTGCAGAAAGACATCAGAACGGTTTTATTGAAATTAATGTTCATTTGCCAAGTGTTACACCAATCGCAAAACCTAGAAAACGACTCTTGAAGGCGATAATGATCATTAGAAGATTTAATCACTTCATATAAAACGCAGTCATCAGCATAGAGACGGATGTTAGAAGAGCAGTGAAGTGGCAAATCGTTTATGTATAATAAAAAAAGAAGTGGCCCAAGGACGGAGCCTTGGGGCACACCTGATGTCACATCAACAGTAGCGGAGTCAGTCGAACTGTAAGAGACGAACTGGGAGCGAAATGAGAGAAAGCTTAAAATCCAGTTAACCAAATGAGGGTTATTCAGTACAGCATTAAGTTTAGCAATAAGTTTAGAATGTAAAACGGTGTCAAATGCCTTCGAGAAATCTATAAAAATTGCATCGACCTGGTTGCCTACGTCAAGGTTAAATGAAATGTCATGCGTGAACTCAACTAGCTGCGTTAGCGTACTAAAACCGCGCCTAAACCCATGTTGCTTGTTAGACAATAAATTATTTGATTCCAGAAAGAGCGTGATGTGCTTATGAATGATGTGTTCCAACATTTTGCATGACTGTGACGTCAGTGAAATTGGTCTGTAACTCGACAAGCACTGCTTATCTCCAGATTTATAAAGAGGGAGCACTTTGGCTAACTTCCATGAAGAAGGTACAGTAGAGGATGATAAGGACTTTCTGAATATGATGGACAGATATTTTGATGACCACAACGAATAACGAACAAGGAACGCATTGTGTATCCCGTCCGGACCGGTGCATTTCTTAACATCCAGGTTTAATATAAGGTTGAGGACGCCTTCGCAGTTTATCTCAACGTCACTGATTGCTTCAGAAGAAACTATAGTGGTAAGTGTCGGGATGAAGTTGTTATCGCAAACAAACACGGATTGGAAATACTTGTTGAATGCATCGGATATCACCGCCGGGTCGTTGGTGACGTCATTATCTATTCTGAAAGAAGTGGATGAAGAATCGCGAGGTAAAATAGAAGACCAAAATTTTCGTGGGTTAGTTCTTAACAAATTGTGCAGGCGAACGCGAAAAAAGAAATCCTTTGCATTTCGCAACATAAGATTCAGTTCTTGCTTTGCCTTAACATATCTATCCAATGCCATGGGATCAGTGCCTCTTCTGGAGGCACTGATCCCATGACAACTACGATGACAACTAAAATTTTGTTTGCCTTCATATGTTGAGTTGACAAATTCAGCACAGGTGGAAAAAAAGAAAACGTGAAGCCCGATTTTGTCAACCCAAAAAACAATTCGGTACATGTTATGACCAAATATTCCAGTGTACAGCGTCCATGAACACAGAAATAATTCTGCGACGTAGACTTGTTCATGTTGTTAAAGCGGCAAACGTGATTATGTGCTGCATCGTACAGCTAATTCTAGCTGGCTAATTGTACGGCACAATATAATTGCAGCTTTTGAATTATAAAGGTGGTTATAGACACTTATTTTGAAAGCAATTTTTCTAACTTCTAACTTGCTGAGATGCCACCAAATTGTGCTGTTAAGTCGCAAAAAAGTCACTGGTCACTAACCAACTTTAGCATAATATGTTGATAAGTGTTTACCAACATTCATACTTGCCAAGTGTTATCCTTTTATGTGCAAAAAAAGCATGTTGTAGGATTTCTAACTTCAAAAATGTGCCACCACTTACTTTAAGTACAATGAATGAATAAATAAAACCAGGGGTTTTATGTGCCAAAACAACTATTGATTACGAGGCATGCCATAAGGGACTCTGATAGGGGTCACAATGGATTAATTTTGAGTACTTGGGGTACTTTAATGTGCACCGAATTCACAGTGCACAACCGTTTTCGCATTTCACCCCTATCGAAATGCCACCACAGTCAGGCTCGAGCCCGCGACCATGGTGGGTACTTAGCACCATTCAACAGTATTTCTTTAAAAAGAAAGACAGAAAGAAAGGAAGGAAGTGGAACCTCGTTCATACATCTTGGAAAAAAAAATGCGAGAAAGAAAACATACTAACAGGGAAAGAGTATGATCCAACGTCACTAAAAAATTCAGCAGACTCAACTATAGTTGACATCTACGTAATGCAAAACTTTGCGCGAATCATTGTAGCAGGCGACGGTGACTGGTGCCAAGCTGGCGTTGCCCAAGACGTGCATTGTCGTTTTTGCGGTTTTGGCAAGCTTGCGTTTGTGCCTGGGTCATGTGGACTGGGTCAGCAGCTTCTTTGGATGGACCATTTCGGCAGGAATGTTTCAACACGCCTACTTGATGAGAGTCGTTGTGGCACGAGAAGCCGAGGTGTGTTGAGCTCTAGGGGCCCAAGCGACCCGAGACGCTCATTGCCGTTTTAAGACAGTGATGGGAAACCAAAACAAAATCGAGCTGGTGGGCAGCATTGGAACATGAAACCACGTTGCCACCATTAAAAAACATGGCGCTCACTTCGCGCTGCCTCCAGCAGGACAAGGCGGCATGCTTGGATTATCGCCTACTAAAAGCATGCATTACACTCTCCTACACTACACGTACGTGCTGCAAAGTTGTTAAGTGAAGATGTCTGTTGCAATTGGTTGGCGGTGATAACTGTCAATGGCAACATGCAAAGACCCGCGAGGAGATTTGCTGCTATTGGAATAGGAAACCAAGTGTTTGGCGCCATATTCTCGTGACAGGCACACGTGAGTACTGCGGGAAAGCTGCCATTACGGTTGTCTATTGCTCTGGACCGCGTGTGGCTAACACCTTTTCTTGTTTACACGGGATTTAGTGGTTGGAAAATGCACCGTACGATCACACTCTGGCGAAATACTGAACACTGGTGCCAAAAGAGTGATTTCTGGGAATGTATTAACCAGTAAAAGATAAACGTTAACTGTACTGGGTAATTTCTTGCCTTCTCAATTGCGAACATTGGTGGTGACAAATCGTAAGAAACGGCATTGCATGAATGAGGTTCTATTGTAATTCTGACAGAGCCCATCTCACGACAACTGCCAATGTTACTGCGATTACCACTCAAGCAATGTAGTGACACACCGTATGGCTGAAGATATGCTCATTTACAACCTGTAGAGGTCATTCTGAGATCTCCCTTGCTCCAGGCTCGCGGATGGCACAAAGAAAGCTTCTTTAAATGCAGTCTCCAAACTGTAGCCAGTCTTGTCCTGCTGGCACTGTAGAATCGGAGTTCAGCATATCTGACTTAGAATGAACTACGGTACAATTGCGTAGGCATCTTTTTCAGGCATGCAACTTTAATTTTCATTGCCAGCTAGGAGAGCGCAGATTCTCACTTTCATCAGTCAGAGATGGCAATTTCCCTCTCTGTTTTGCTAGCGACAGCAATGTTTTTGGTTTTAGATAGCAAACAGCATAAGCATGCCAAGGGAGGGGGGGGTGAAGTAGGCTAAGAGTGTTAATTGCTTTAACAGAACAAGAAGAAATGATGATAGAGCACACCAGCTTCATTAGCCAGGCTTTGAGAAGTTTCCTTCAGATGCAAGCGAGATGGAACTCACGCGACTCAACGTTGTCGAGGGCGTTGGCCACTCCATTGAGGGAGTTGAAGAAGTCGTCCGTGTAGACATTCTCGGTGTCGTGGCCAACTCGGTTGCAGTGCGGCAAAATCTCGACATCTGGGTTCATATTGCCCGCAGCCCTTGCAGCAACACGCGACTTCAATTGCTGGGGAAGGAAGAGAGAGAGAGAGAGAGACACACACAGAGAGAAAGGTTAAAGACCCAAAAGAGCTTTTAGCTGCAGTGCTAAAAAATTTATCAATAATTTTTAACATATTTACGCAAGTGCAGTCTTCACACGAGTCTTCACATAAGTCTTTACAAGAGTGTAGTCTTCTCGCAGTCAAATACTGTGTGGGGAGTTCGCCATTTCAATACAGTCATGCAAGCAGACAAATAAGAGCAGTGTAGAAGTGTTTCATGGCTGTCACTGTCTGCAAGATGTGGTGACCAAACGTTGCATGCGATTTCTTTAGGCTATGAAGCACCAATAAAAGGCCGAGCAGTGCCAGCCAAGCCCAAGCACTGATCTCGTGGACAGCGACAGCCCCACCATTTCTTCTTCACTACAAGAGTGTTAATTTAAGGTAGTAAAGAAGTAGTGCATTCCAAGAGCAACTGAGCTTAAAAAGTAGAGAAAAGACAAAGAAAAAAGAGGAAGGAAAAAGAAATAGCGCAGTATAATACACACATCATGACAACAAGCATCTCAGAAAGAAAAAAGGAGAAAATCCTATTTTCAAGGATAACAACATGGAAGATATAAAGCCCTACTCTTCCCACGAAAGAAGCAAGCAAAACTGGTAGCATCATACCTAAACACCTATATATTTAATAATATACTGCACCAAAATAAATTATTCACACACGCAGTTCCCTGTTGTGCATTAATGGGTGAACTGGTACATGCTTGAACGATACGAGCATAAAATTAACAGGTACAAGGAAGGCTAGTGCCTGGTGTCCTCTCTCCTCCTAGTCAATATTGTAGTCTATCTTTCAATCACTCTTGCTTTGCTGATCACAGCTGCACAGTTAGTAGCTACATACTGAAGGACAGTTTCCAATGGGTGCTTGAATGTGTACACTTGCAAAATAATTTATATGCACACAAATGCTGAGTGAACTTCATCACTGTGCATCTTGACAGCACGCTCCTGGTGCTGATAGTCACATGCATGCAGCGGGCATGTTTTTCTAACTGCAGCTCTGCGCTCTTCTCACTTCCAACAAAAATGCCGACAATATCGTGTGAAGGTCTGGCAAAGAACACGACACGCTTTGTTGTGTTCCGCACCATGCCAACCATACCACCACCATACCATACCACCACCATACCATACAACCATACCAACATTTGCGCACCATACCTTGTATGGAGCGAAAATTTTGATTTAGTGGGTTCAACATCTCCAAGTAACATAGGGGCTATTACGCAGGCTGCAGTGGCATTGCTTAGAAACTACTGATGGGCTTGTCGGCAATTCACGAATTGTTTAAACAGCGCTCTTGAAAAAACGAGGACCCACAAAAAATGGTGAGGACATACACAAGTTCTGATGGAGGACAACAAATGAGATATGTCTACCTGGGGTTTCTAACGTGCATCGAAATCAAAGTGCACGAGCACTTTTGCAGAGTGCATGGGAAACCCTTTCTTGTCAGGAATGTGCTGGGCACGTAGTGTTCAACAAAGGAAACATGCAGGAGACTGATGAGAGTTATTATCGTGAGGTAAGATTACGCCAACAAGGGTGTGAAAATTCAAGAGGCTTTGCTGAAACGGGGCAGGCTCTGTCATAGAAGTAGACTAGGCTTTTAGAAAATAAGCACATACAAAATCAAACGCATCAACCACCCAATCATAAGTCGAGAAACTGACTGCCCCTCATTGGCAATGGGATCAAGGTTTACTGCAACTTTCTGACTTGTTTGGTTTTTCTGAGGCGCGCGCCACCGCCTAGTTTGCTTGCATGCATTCACATGCACGGTTCGATTATGCTGTGGGCGCACACGCCGGCTGGTCTGCTGCAAGTGAGTCAAGCGGCGATACTTCCGATGCCGACTACTGCCCAAATGCTGAATTGGAATATACATATACTTCAGTGCAACTCTTTTTTTAGTGCGATAGCAATTATATGCACTGTAGGCGCATTTCTGCCGTCGGGGGGCCTAATATGCAGAACGGGGCCTAGTATGCACTCCATAATTACATGCGCTCACATGTGCCTTGAACTGTGAAGCGGAAGAATACCATCTGTGTTCTGGAAAAGCTAGCAAAATGTTTGGGAGGACACTTAAGCTTTGCCTTTAAGAGTGGAGCACGATAGCATTCAAAGATGCCTGACTGCTTCTCACGCTTCCCAACAACTTCAGCTTATGTAATGATAATGTTTTCCTGGAAATGCTGGTGGTGAACGCTATGCACGAAGGCAAGCTTTCTGGTTCTTTTTTGATGGTGTTGAAAGGAAGCAAGCGGGCTGCACTGCTTCTACTAAGACAGACCTCACACAGCAGGTGGAAAAGGAGTTTGTGTTTAAGTTTCTGCATAATGAAATTATGCTGTCTCATATATTCAAATTACAATCCTATGCTGTATGTCTGTAGGTTGTGTGCAAGTTGTACGTTACGAATTTTGTGATGCATTTTACTTTGAGAAATTCAGTTAGTTCAGTAACGCCTCTGCGCCATGTGGAGGGCCTGCATAATTCGGGACGATTTTCTTGGCCGCGGAAGCCAGTGGCGACGCCGAATCTTTTGCGACACAGGGCCCTTGATGCTATCGTTTTGAAAGGAAGGCAGTGAGGTGAAAGAAAAAAGAAGCTCAGAAAGTTGAGGGGACGTTTAAAGCCAACAAAAGAGAGGGGGACTTTATAAAACTCTGAATGCCTGTTGGTGAACTTATTGGCCGCCTCGGTGCTCATACTGCGGCCGGAGATGGCGCATGTGCGTGTGCAAATTAAGGAACACATGCTATGCCCTGCAGCAGTGGCTCCTTTCCTCGCTTGGTATGCTTCACCGCATAACACGTCTGTACAAAGGCGAAGCTAACTTTAAAGGCAAACACTGTTAGGTGTGTCAATGGCGTGTTTCGGCGTTTGTGCTGCCTTTTGTTTAATTCGACCCGCCTGATAAGCCGACCAGTTTCGTCAATCCCGTCAGGATCGAATTAACGTAAGACAACTGTAATAATGTAGCGGTTATCTCAGCAGCATCCAGTTTTAGATAACACTGTCCTGCTCAGCACGCTGGAGATGAATTTTAGCAGATGACTGAGTGCCTCAGCCGAGAAAATTATGAGAAGGGTTGAAAATTAATATGCAGAATGCAGGTCTTCACAAGAAAACGAGAAACCAGGATTGGTAGTAAGTCTCTAGAATCTGTGCAAGAGTAGGTTTATCTAGGGAAATTACTCACAGGGGACCCTGGTCATGAGAAGGAAATTTACGGAAGAATAAGAATGGGTAGGACTGCATATGACACGCATTACCAAATCATGACTGGGACCTAACTGCTATCCTTGGAAACGGAAGAGTACAATCATTGTGTTCTACAGGTACTAACATATGGGGCGGAAACTTGAAGGCTATGAAAGAAGATTGAGAAGTTAGCTGTGCAACAAGAAATACAACGTAAATAGTTATGCGTAATGTTACGAGACAGGAAGCCAGCAGTGTGGATCAGCGAGCAAATGGGGATATAGTCGATATTCTAGTTGACAATTTAATGCATAGGGTCCATAACCGATGCCTTAATTAAGGCTCAATCACACCAGCGACTTGAGGATGTTGTGCAACCATTTGCGACTGGCGACCAAAAAGTGACTGAACGTGACCTACGCTCACAACGGCGAGTACAACCGGCCAGTCGCTATTTGCTCACAATAGCATCCCCACATAAAATAAGTATCACTGTATACAGATGTCCTGTTCCTTCACGTCTGATTGATTCAGCAGTGTGGTGAATGCGGTCGTGCGACTAATAAACTGAGCAGGAAGCGACTGGCTCAACATGGCCACCTTTTAAGAAAAGCGAGCATTTGCATCTGGTTGCACAACTGCTGCCAGTCAGCAGTATGACTTTAGAGTTACAGATTTTGTGCAAAGGGAAAGATGTGCAGTCGAGGATGGAGACGTGGATGGGGTGATGAAATGAGAAAATTTGTAGGTACATCTTGGAATCAGCTAGCGCAGGCCAGGAGTAATTGGAGATCTCTGGGGGCAGTGGCCACAAAAATAGGCTGATGACGACGATGAAAAAGGTAATGAAACTTTCAAGCTGTGGTGTTGTAAAAGACAAACAAAATTTAATTAGTTTTTTCCTCATTGAATTTTGTTCTTTTTGGAAAACTGACGCGAAGCTAGAGTTTTGTGTAACAGGTGTTGTGATCAACTGCTTTGTCTTCGTGCTTTAGTCAAGCCCTACAGCACATAAATGACAATGCAAAGCCCAGGGTGTCTACTAGGTTGGAATTTTTATATTCTCTGACTTTTTTCAGGTTTTCCCTGACTGTACTTATGAAAGTTTCTTAGCATTTTATGACACAGGAGGTTCAGGAGCAAGGAAAAATATGGTTGTTTATAGCTTGCCAAGTTGCTATGCCCGCCCATACATTTTCACCAACTGATAGCCAGCTTCAACAGCCAAAACCAGCAAGCAACACCATTATTTGCAGATGGTGCAGATTCACTTGAAAGATTCACTTCATCTTGGCATGCTACTAGCCTCACCGTAACTACTTTGGGTACTAATTCCTCCGATTCTGAGCAACCAAAGTGAAAATTCCCCATTTCCCCCCTGAATTTCGCTGAACTGACAAATTCCTCCAAAATTCCAGGTTTCCCCTGATTGCAGACAACTTAGAGCTACCACTTCTGTTCATTTGACCAGTGGAAGAACAGTGACGGGGCTGCAATTGCCCCCATTGAGACAGTTTTAGCACATAGCTACTGTGTACTGCGTTCGAAGCTGACAAATGGCTGGGTTGGCAAACAGCAGTACGCCGCTAAAGCTGTCCAACTTTAGTGAAATTTCACGTAGGCTAAACTGGTTACAAATCAGTAGCGTATACTACTGAAGCAATCATAGCAAAGCTGCAGAGCTGGTAGTTGTCTAATTTTCCAACTATCAGCCTCTAAATAGCAGATGACATGTGCACCCAGCGGCTAGCGTTGCCATCGTTGCCTCTGGGATTTTTCGGTGTACCGTGGGCAGCCGTGGGTGCCATGTCGAAGAACCACATGTTTTATGTCATGCGCCACTACCAAAGAGTAGTAGTTATGGTTTTATTTTTTCCTGTTTCGGTGTCAAGAACACCCATTTCTGCCAACTTCTCATTTTGCTCCCACTAGTATTTCAAATGTCAAATTTTGCACGGATGCGCCTCTATATATACACTGTCTCAAACTAGACTTTTCATGCGGTCCAATATTTTCTTGCAGTTGGCCTTTAGGTCTGCACAAAACACTACTATGATCAAACCAGACTGGCACTATGACGGCTTTACAGCCAGGCCCCCGCACAGGCACAAATGAGAGCGATAAAGATCGCTGCTCACACCAACGTCCCAGGGTCGGAATAAGAACTGCCGGTTGAGGTTGGACCGTTCGATGACGTCCATGTCCGTGACGTAAATGCAGCCACCCTTGGAGCCCAGACCCATCATAGCGAAGTTCTTGAGCAGTTCGCAGCCGATGGCCCCAGCACCAACCTGCGTTTATGTATTACAGTTCAAAATACCAACGTCCTCTTCAGGGCTACTGCAGGAGTGGGTGTAAAATAGAATGTCAGCTGCAGTATAAACAATAACACTTGCACATGCAGCCTTCGACCAACAAATCAACTTAAACGGGGACTGCTTCAAAGCCCAAATAATCGGCTTGCCTGAAATAAAGGATTCCCAAGAACGTAAGTGACTTTATTTTATAAGTAGCCGACAAAACTAGTCAGCATGTTGCTGCGCATGTACATGCTTATCTGCGAACTGGTCAATCTGCACTTCGACGATTATCGTGGTGTTGCGCATGATAATCGCCAAGTACCGCCGAGTCTCGCATAACACTTCAAGCTACGACACCACACATTTATCTTTCTTTATCACTTATCCAAAAAAAGAACAGCTTACAGGTAGCAAGCAATATGCATCTAAGGATGCGTTGATTTACACAAATCAGGATTTTTTAGTAGAAATACACAGTGTGGTTAAAAAAGAAAAGACACCATTATAATCTACTTTTGAGCATATGCAGTACTCACCAGGAAGTATTTCTGTGATGCCAGCTTCTTCTGCACATCAGCTCCAAAGACACATGCTTGAGCTCCGTATCGTGTTTTCGCCTGGGCAAAAGTGAAAATGAGGCTTGCTACTACAAAGCATGAAACACCATACTTAGTCTATTCTAACCCATCTTTGATCTTAACAAGCACCTTATCTTCATGGGCTGTTCATAGCCCTATCTTTATGGGTCATGTGTACCCAATTTTTATAGATTACATATAACTTCATATCCATGGGTGACGCGTACCCCAGTCTTCATAGGCAGTGCATCACCTCAACTTCACAAGCCATGTGTTTCCCATTCTTTATGGGCTGCCCGTAGCCCAATACAGTAGAAACTTGTTCATACAATCCCATTTTCTACGCACAAGGACACACACGGTGCTAATGCACCGTGTGTATCCTTGTGTGTCTTTTTTTGTCCTGTCTTTTATTCATGCTACAGTAAACCGATTCAAGATTCACTTATCTGCTTCACAACATGTACATGTGGCATAGAAAAGCGGAATGCACTCTTTTAATAGGAGATAACCCAAACACACCGCCGTTTCCTGCTGCAGGCGGCACGAAGTGAGCATCATGTGCTGCTCCGGTGGCATTATGGCATCATGTTCCAGCATTGCCCACCAGCTCAAATTCATTTTGGTTTGCCATCGCCGTCTTAAAACGACAATGCGTGTTTTGGGTCACTCTGGCTGGTAGACGATGCCAGAATGCGCTCCTGCCAGAGTGAAACATGGCGCTCACTTCGCACTGCCTGCGCCAGGTAATGGCAGCGCCTTAATGTCATCGCCTATTAAATGTAAAACAGATAGGTGAAGATGCTTACTGCAATAGGTTCGGCCCCGATAGCTGTGAATACGACTTGCGATGACCCGCGAGATTGGTTAGTACTGGAGTAGGAAACTGGGTGCATGCTGGCATTCTGACTTTACATGGGTGGTTGAGTACTGCAGAGAAGCTGCCGTGGCGCGTACCTACTGTTCTCGATCGTGCATGTCTCGTACCTTATCTTGCTCATATGGGATCTTTTATGTTCTTGATTGCAAACGTTGCTGCTGATAAATCATGTGAAACAGGATCGTATCAATGAGGTTCTACTACTGTATAGCACTCAATCACAAAGCACACCACTCTGAGGACCTTGTTGGGGGGAAAAATGTGTAAATTAGAGCTGAGTGAAGATGAAAATAGGGCCACACGAGTGTTCTAGTAGCTTGCTAAGCAAATGCTAAAGGTGCAATAAAAAATAAAATAAAAAATAATATAAAAAACCATTCACAAACTTACCAATGCGTTGGCACTCTCTTCCGAAACGTTGCCTGACTGGGGAAGGCACTCAAAGGCATCAAAGTAGAACCACTGCTGGATTGGCATAAACTTGCCACTGCAAGCCTGATGAAGGTAAAAAAGAACACAATCACAAAATGTACAAACACTCAACTCTGTCATAAACCTTAATTTTGACCTCCCCCATGGAACTACTGTGCGATGGTGGGAGTCAGTCCACATCAGATATGGCAGCTATCGAGGTAGAAGGCACTGTAACGGGTGCATGAGGTATTCGAGATGATAGAATGTAGTATTACGATTCCACCTGGGTGGTTTAAATATGTATTTAACTCCTCTGTCACCAATCCATGAAATCTGTTTCAGCGTAGCAGCTACCCGCTGTGGTTGCGTAGTGGCTATGGTGTTGGGCTGCTGAGCATGAGGTCGCGGGATCGAATCCCCGCCACGGCGGCCCCATTTCGATGGAGGCGAAATGCAAGAACACCCGCGTACTTAGATTTAGGTGCACGTTAGAGAACCCCAGGTGGTTGAAATTTCCGGAGTCCCCCACTACGGCGTGCCTCATAATCAGAAAGTGTTTGGCACGTAAAACGCCATAATTAATTTTTTTTCAGCATAGCAGCTTGCACTTTAGTAGAGGAGATTAACAAGTATGCAATACTTAGTCCTTCCATATCAAAGGTTCTGAAACTGGGTACCACGAAACACAGGGGTTCCACGAATGGCATACAGTCGAACCCACTTATGACAATATTCAAGTGCGACAAAAATTCCATTGTTATAACCAGGTTGCATGAAAAAAATCTAAATAGGGGGATGACAGAGCTGACATGAGAAAACTATATAGGCAGGGAGGCCAAATGCCCCTCCCCACCACCTTCCTCCGCCTGGCTGCTGATTGTGTTCACTCGTTTAACTGCTTCCTGGGTGCTCCGATCGCATGTAACAAGCCGCGGCTGTCGGCGTCAAAGAATGACACTGCTATAACAGCTGCAAAGAGGTGTCATGGGTGGCAAGCTATATGCATGCACTGCCGAGGCATCACACTGGTGGCCCCAAAAGGGGCCTTTTAAGAATTGTGAGAAGGCTGCCACGGCAGCCTGTCAGCTTGAGAAATACAGAAGAAACGCTGAGGAGAGATCGCCTCAAGCATCTCATTACTTGCACGAGAAAAGCCTATGTCCATCAGCCATGCATGCTTTAGGCGAAGCTTGCCGACATCCTTCTGCAAGGAATCCAACTCATGCCCCAGTACCATTTAGGAGACAAGGAAGACATCTACCGGATGTTCAGTTTCAGATATCTTGCCACGGACGTCCCAAAGATATCGCATATGGACCTCTTTTGGCATACACATAAATATTTGTCCTCTTAGAGGCTTTGTCTTTGAGTTTCCTCGAAATAGAATTATTTTTTCTTGCATGTCAGAATCGCAATCCGTACCTATCAGGTCTACAGCTCGTGTATACATCATACTTTGCAAATTTTATGATGTAATTTATTTTGAAAACTTAGTTCAAGTTAGTTCAATGAGCCAATTGTGCATGGTAAAATGCCTCGAAGAGTGGAATATATGGCACTTCGGTACGCTTGCATGTGTAATGTGTGCATGCAATTTATCTGTTCTTGACGCAAAGGCACTCTGCCTGTTGCGTCTGTCACACATCATGCACTGCAAATGAAATAGCTAGAGATTATAGCAAAAACTGCAAAAGGCCTTAGCATATGTCTGTAAAATGTACGCAGCATGTCCCCATGAAGTCACTCGTGTACATGCAAGGGATGTTCGCAGGACGTACTATTCGACATGTTCCTAGGATATCCATTTTCTGGCAGTGGATGCCCATGCGATATCCATAGGATGCCACTGTTGTCACTGAGATGTGACATTTCTTTGCAAAGAACAAAATAAGCTTTTGTGCATCCAACACTTCGTTTGCATGAAGACACAGTTTATGGCACATGCTGCATTGCAGAAAGAAATAGAAATAATCACTTGTCTGTGCATTATCATAAATAACAAAATCAATAATGCGAAAAAATGTTGCAGCTTTGCCAGAAAGGCAAACCATCAATTGTGATAACAAATTAGTAGACAGCTATACGAAGTAAGGATAGTACTTTCATTGGCCATATAAACTTTGAAACATTCGCTTACTATACCAGTGCTGCCATTTGCAAGGATGCTGTGAAGAAATTCTGCATCAGGCATGGCCTCCACAGCTGATCACGCGTTGAAAAGCTGTGCAAGCACGGTGCCAAAGATCTTGGAGGCCATGTATTAGCACATTCCCCTCCCCCTCCTGTTATCTACATCATACTGTTTTTGGTGACAACCGCAACTGATTTGGTGGCATCAGGATGGTGAATTAAAATTCTCTTAGCTGTGTGTCTGAAATGATGGCATTACAATCACAGTATGATGAAAGTCCTTGGAATAATTGCGATCTCGCGATGAGATGTCAATTCAGTGACATGCAATGACTGGCTTTCTTTTGTACATGAACAGACCACAGCTGGTCCTTGCAGGCAAGGACTGGAAAGTCCGATTCCTGGGAGAAACCTTCCTTAGCCATGCAGTTGTACACAGTGAGTTGAGATACGTGCACAATACAATTGATACGCGAGACATGGTGCACATGAGCTTGCCTTCATTATCTCTTGGGCAGCAATACCTCCTATCACTGCCTGCATGGGGCAGAGGGAGCCTGCCGACACGTAGGCCATGGTGGAGAGGAAAGCCTCGTCCAGGCTCGCCAGCGGAGTGGACAGCGAGGCATTCTTCTTTCTGGCCAAGCTCACCACTTCGGCTGCATCCCCCTGCGGTGCGAGGAAGCACGGAAACAGAGAGAGGTGTTCAAACTACGAACAAGAACATAAGATTGGCTGCACAGCTTCACAGCTACACAGCTGCGTGGTCAAAGAAGTGATTATCAAATGAGATGCAATAATGAAATAGGCACACTTGGTGCGTTTAATATAAAAATTTTCGCGACTTAAAGCCTCTCACTAGGTTTGGGCATTGTAAATACAAGCAATGTGCGCAGATCGTGCACTGATGATAGTGCCTGCAAAGCACCAAACTGCTGTACAGTGCAAAATCAGCTCAAATTTCAAGTAAGAGCACATACAATCTGCTTCGTGCCAGAGAATCAAGGTCACACGCACAAATGTTTCTAATTCTTGGCACTTGCAAATTTTTGTTGGTTGGTAATGTTATAAGTGGGTTCGACTGTAACACATGGAATTATTTGAACCTTGCAGCAGAAGATACTGCATTTCAAGGAAGCGGCGCCACTTCTCACTCAGTAGAGTGTTGTACAAACATGCACATGGGTGCACCTGGGAAAGCTTGACAAGGCGATACATTGTTTGCTCGGCACGGGCACTGACCCCATACAGTCACGCTCACTCTTTACTGGTTTATACGTCCCTGGAACCAACTTTCGGTACATCGCCAGGCTGCAATCGTATCAATCGTGTTCCGGCTGCTAGATCCTACGTAAACGAGAAAAGGCTGGAGGTGTGCACAGTCGAGAACAGTGGCTGCCTGCCTCAACAGCTCCCCCCCCAACACTTGCCCGGCTGCCTTGCCATGAAAACGCCAGCGCACACTCGGTTTCCTCTTCCAGTACCAGCAAATCTCCTCCCGGGTTGTCGCATGCTGCATTCACAGCTATCGTTGCCAACCCTTCTGCGATATGCACCTTTTTTGGTTTCACAGTGCGCGGGGCGTAATTCCGTTGGAAGCACACTGTATGCCGTTCCCTACTGCAGGCGGTGTAAAGTAAGCTTCATGTTTTGCTCTGGCAGCATCATATTCCAGCGTTGCCCACCAGCTCAATTTCGCTTAGGTTTCCCATCACCGTGTTAAAACACTACGCAGCGGGAAAACAACAACTTGCGTCTCGGGTCGCTTGGGCCACACCGGTTCTTCGAGCATTGGCTTCTCGTGCCCCAACGATTTGTGCCGAGTGGGCACATGAAAACTTCCTGCGAGGCCAAATTTGAGGAGCAGACACGTTAAGCTTGCCTAAGCCACAAGAATGACAATACACGCATTAAGCTCCACCTGTTCGGCAGGCATACCGTGCTTCAGCGATTCGTGATACACTTCACATTACCTAAGTGCCAATTATGTTTGAGTTGGCAAATTTTTTTTGCAACTTCGGATTGTATGTTTTTCCAGTTAGTACATTTTTCTTGCATTTTTTTCCAGACCGTACAAACGAGGTTCTACTGTATATAGTGCAACTGACAGTAGTCTGCTATGGACCACCGTAAGTCGCACTTTGCTTCTCGAAGAAGCAGGACATGTGTTAAGTGAGCTACTAAACAACACTTCGCAACGTGGTTTAAATCATGGATCCAAGACCTCAAAGAGGCATGATGTAGCACTTTTTAAGGTAACGCATCTCTCTCGCATTTATCGCTAAATATGCACAGAATTTTTTTTCTTTTACTCAATTTGCCAAACAACTAAGCTTTATGTGCGACCACAGAATTTCATTGTAGCAGGATTCGACTAAATGTCTTAGCCGAAGTATAGCGACCACATCAGTTGATAAAAGTGCAGCAACGCCCTTTCCTGAATTAAGGCAAGGTAAGAGGCTAAAATATGGGGATAAGTGTTCTATAAATTTTTGTGACCGTGGATGACGCCATATAGGTCGAAGTCACGTACCTTGTTCCAAGGGCGGGGCAGACGCGAGTGCTTCTTCTCGAAAGTGTGCAGAGCTTGAAATCCCACGTGCAACAAGGTTGGGCGATCCGGGTTGGCAGAGCCCGATGATACGAACACGGGGGCTACCAACGAGTCCTCCAGGGATTTCTGGAAGTCCGTAACGAGCCAGGTTTTTTGCTACCGCAATCAGCCACCAGCTATGCCTGACAGTTGAAAACTTTTCTTATCTCCTTCTGTCACGAATTATGACAGGCTGTCAATAAGTGCGTCAAATTTACGTAATTTTATTCTAAAGCGTTGGGGACTGCATTGAAAGTAAGTGAATGTTGCAGGATGATGGTTCATGCATCTTCTAGTGAGTCTTCACATTCGCAGGGTAATTAAATACAATTGAACTTCATTTTAATGAAGCCAGATCTGACCCAAAAATACCTCCACAGTACCCAATATTCCTTATAAGCAT
Organism: Dermacentor albipictus; assembly: GCF_038994185.2. Classification (NCBI taxonomy): domain Eukaryota; kingdom Metazoa; phylum Arthropoda; class Arachnida; order Ixodida; family Ixodidae; genus Dermacentor; species Dermacentor albipictus. Next base: position 52,135,120 of record NC_091830.1, read on the forward strand.
ATATTCCTTTCACACCAATATAGATGAGAAATTTCTTAATATTTACTTCATTTATATCCCATAATTTGTTACAACCGTTTTCGTTTTAGCAAGGTTTGACTGCATAGTATCAATCATTGTTGTGGTCAGTCATTTTGCCAACAGTGCATGCGCAAGTTAATTACTGGCCGCAAGCAAGTCGTGACAGGGATAATTATACGTTTACCATTGCTGGCCAAACTTGAACGTAACAAATTAGTGCATGTAATCAATGACACAGTTTGGTAGTTTTTTGATGTAAGAATTACCTTCTTTACTCGATAAGGCTCACTGTAATTCAATTACATTTCTTCAGCAACTAACTACATGTGACCAGTTAATTTATTGACGAGACTTGCTGTAACAGGCAACACAGATTTAACAACCTTAATTTGGCGAGAACTACAGCAAAACGATTGAGATTGTGGCAGGCAGCATCTTCGTGAATTCGCACATTAAGACAGATAAAATCGGGAGCTTAGTATTTCTTTCCTTATGTTAACGCTCCACCAGATGTTGCCCAAACAACTGAACTGGTATGTCTCGATAGCGATAGGCCACTTGGGGCGTTAATGCCAGGAAATCACACCTAGACAATTTTTCAGCTCTTCAATGGCTTAACCGGAAGCGTATTTTTTAAGTGCCAGCAACAACGACATGCTGCGCTTCATGGAGGACCTAGACATTAAGTAACCCCTCAACATTGCACGCAATATAAAATGTACATTATAACGCTGCCCGACGTGCTCATTTAGTGAGTTATTGGTGTCGCTACTGATGACTTCACAACAAAAGCTAGGGAAGATGACCGACGAAAGTTTTGAGAAGCAATTGTTAGTAAAGATAAACAGTGTGTGAGGGGGTGCCAAGATCACACTGAAAGTGCCAGGCAAGCTTGTTCTGTTTACTGTATTTGTGAAATGTTAATAAAAGTTCAGAGGAAACTCAAATAGAAGTTACCAATTGTGAGTAATTGCTTAATCACTTTTGTGGGGCAGTAATTGGTAGATGTAATCGTCACGTTTTTGAATGAAGTAATTGCAATCAGATACCTTTACAGCAACGTGTACAATTCTGTTGCTAACAGAATGTGGCACGTCTAATGTGCTGTCAAACATGCTACTATAGTGCCTTCAGCAAAGTGATCGTTAGTAATAATACACAGCTCTCTAAATTGAACTGGAGCAATGTTACCTAAGCACAGTGTTCAATTTACCCAGAAAACAGTGTCCGCGTGTTCTTCCTCGCCACGACTGGACAGAAGTGGCAAAAACAACTTGCATACATAAATACATACACCATGACTGAAGGGGGTTATGACCGTACAAAGATCAACAGACAATGAAGCTAAGAAAACCATACAACAAATCACCTATTCTAATTATTTTTAAGCTAAAAACAGAAAACTAATTATAAATGTGGTTAAATTTACAAGGTTAATATTCTCACACGCTACGTTAAGTAGTTTGTGTGCATACAAAGGGATCGAATGCCATCACAGTGAAAGCAAACTCACAAATTCGATGTCTTTCGGCATCTTAATCTGCGTCGCAACGCCACCATGTCCGTAGTCATTGAAGCGAGTTGTGTCTCCGACGCTAAAAGTGTATGGCCCTAAATGAAGGTGAGGAACGAGAAAAAAAAGTTAGCAACAGCGCCTACAAAGAAGTTTAAGGTTTGCTGATGAATGCAGAGAATGAAATGACCCAGACATTTCAGCAAATTCGTGTTAGAAATTAACTGTCTGCTTCTATGAACAGAACCCAGAGGTGTGTAAAACATAAATCGTACTTTTAAATTTACAGACACAACTTCTCCCAACTAGTTTCACCTGCAGGACAACCGGGAATGCAGAAAACCAAACACCAGCACAACTCATTACTAGTACTGCCAGTACCACCAGTACTACTAACAACCATTTAATGAAAAACTGTACACACTTCTGTCAACAGGTACAACAGCATACATTGTTCTTAAGATGAATGTAAACCAACTTTTCACCCAGGTTTCATTTCTTCACCAAACCAGCAGAAGCATGAAGGAAAACAAAACAAAAATAAGACTGGAGTGAATGTAGTGCTGTAGAAGTGGCATTCTGCGATGGTATGAGTGTATGTCATGTGCATTAGTAATGGCAGTTGGAGCCAGGTTCATCGTCCCTGTCCATAAATATTATAGAGGACAATACCAAGGAGAGACTTGAGTGGCACCGGAAAGAGTGATAGCTGGTCTAATAACAATGTTTACATGGGATCACTTAAATCTGAATAAATGGGGTGGGAGAAATAAAATATGAGCCTTCTTTCCTAGTGATTTCTGTGCAGGAAAAATAATAAATAATAAACAGCGGTAACAACAACAACAATAATAATAATAATAACAATAAACAGCGATAACAGCAACAGGTTGCATAAAAGCTAAAGGTGATGTATGCTTGAAAGCTGCCTCAACAAAAATATTTGACCCTTCATTAGTTCATGAAAACATGCAGTCTACTTGCAAAAAGAAAAAGAGTCAGGTTAGAGTGACACCATGATAGCGATCAAAAACTATTGGTAAATTGATTATCAACAGTATCAATATGCTTTTGAAAGTACCAATAGTGCACAAAAGGCTACTGTTAGTATTAGTACTATCAATACCACTATTGATAGAATGATACTACTAGCAATAGCCCTATTGACATTGGCATACTGGACAAACAGTGCAGACAACAGGGCTACAAGAACACAACAATGTGGCAGCTGATTATGAACTAGTGTTTTTATGCGAGGAATGGAATACATACAGTAGCCGCCAAATATTTTGGACTAATGAAATTCGGACTTGATCAATATTCCGGACGTTATAAATGCACCATAAGGGCTCCTATAGAGCTAATGTATTTTTGCAACCGATTTTTCAGATGAATTTAGGCCCCGAAGTACGAAAACTAAATTGCTCATTCCGAGCCATGCTACTCAATCGTGGAGGCCACCATATAGAATTTTCCACTGGCTTGGCTTCCAGTGGCCCACTTTATAGCCTTCAAGATTGGGAGGCGCAAGCTATCAACAGAGAGCGCGTGCCATCCTCCTGTTTCGGAGGCCATGCCAACTCTTCCTTATGTTAGCTGACAAAACGCTCCAGGGGACGGCACTTTTTCTTTATTTTTTCTCTCGGCACACTATTGTCATGATCACTTTATACGGGATCAGTTTCTTTTTTATAAGTTTCGGTTGCAATTTTGCACAGGGTGTGTCCACAGAGCAGGTGTGTCTTGGAGACGTTGCGTCTTTGTGTGGCTTCGCATTAGTGCGATCGGCGCCACCTCCTGTGTCTTTGCAAGAGCCAAGTGGTTACGAAGCAACGTCGTTCGTTTCTTCGATTTCTATAGTGATCTCTGCAACGAAGATCGCCAATACGGTGACGTTTCTGTCGACTGTAAATGAAGACATGACTGTTGCAGAAATCCAAGCAAATCTGATCGCCTCAAAGTGTAGTATGAGGCAGGGCATTAGACTTTTTTGAAGCCACTCTAAGCCTAATAAATTTTATTTTTTGGGGTGAACAAGTTTTTTGGTGTGTTCGATTTTTTGGACTACTTTTTAGTCCCCGCGAGGTCTGGAAAATTGGTTCGCAATTGTACAAGAAAAAGGCAGGAAACAGTAAAGGTAGCCAAGTTGACAAATAACAGAATAAAGCAGCGAGTAACGAGGCACCGAATGAGGCAAAAGAAGCCCACATTGTTGTCTTCTTAGAGTCCTGATGTCTGCACTGTTCAGTATGTCTATGTTCAACCAAAAAGCAAAAATGAGCAACCTTGTAGTATCAAAAGTACTGCAATAGTTAGCTATTGAAAGTGCAAACAATAGCTTCTTTCATTTCTTGGTTAGTGATATTACAAGAAACTGTAGGGCATCTACCAAGTGGACATTTCCAAATTCCCTGAGTTTTCCAGGTTTTTCCCTAGTGCCTTTAGAAATTCCCTGAGTGACACAGAACTTCATTATAGTTAAGACGGGTTGACACCATGTAGCCCGACGCTGTCACTCTCTAGGAAGCATGTTAAAAAATAAACAAACTACCTAATCTAGTTTGAATAGTATAGTAAGGAGTAGTGTTTATTTTGTTCAAAAAGAAAACAGAAGGGCAGGGTTAGTAAAATGCTCAGCGAATAAAATATCTTTGAAAGAAATGGTTAAACCCATTGAAAATTGAGTCAAACATTCTCAAATACAAATAAAAAGAAGATGCATACAGAAGCAAATATTTTCTAATATGAGCTATTTCCATCAACCGATAGCAAGCTCATTGGTATGAGGCCTGAACTTTGACCCGACCGCTGTTGAGAGAGAATCTCACCGGTGACAATATCAACTGTCCTGACATACTCTCAGCCCTTGCACAATGCCTCAGAAGCAGAATTGGTTTTATTGTGATGATTAGAAAGATTACGGGATGTTTCACTGCTTTAAAGAATTTATTGTGGTTTGGATGAGGGACACATGCATCTCGGTGTCAGCCAACACTGTTTTTTGAGCTCAAGCTCCTTCAAAGAAGCAGCGGCATGCTTCCTTTCCCATTCATTCCTCAATGCGTCAGTTCTCTCTGTTTTCGTTCTCCTTCCGCCACACATTTGCCCTACGGACCATTTGAAGCATCCTCTTAGTCAGTTGTACAGTCAACATCCAATTTTTCGGACTCCCTAGGGGCCTCGAAAATGTCAAAAAATTCAGGCAGTTCGAAAAAAAGAATGCATGTCTTTGACTGCCCCTAAAGGCTCAAATCGCCACAGGCACATCCGAAAAGCTCTGAAGGTCTGCCAGGAGACTTATTAGGCATAATGTTGCTAGTACTGTGACAGGAGGTGGCGGGTGCATGTGTGTATATTTAAGGAATACATACTGTGTCCCGTGACAATTGCCCTTCCTACACTTGTTATGCTTCACCGCAATACTTCACGTATGCTTTTCCATGTAACAATTGAGGCAAAGCTGACTTTCAGGAACTGGCATTATGCAACGACGCCGTGCTTTGCGAGCTTTGAAGCCAATCGCGTGGATTACAGAGACGGAGTTGGTGCCAATGCTGACAGTGGCTAATTATTTCAATAAAAAACGCAGCACTGAATGGCATGAAGCTGAATAGCGAATGGCGAAGCAGCTAGGCCTAGTATTGCCGCGGTGGTAGCTATGGCTGCCAATAGATCTGTGTGCGGGAGCGATGGCTCAAGGTGTCAAGGTAATCAAAATGTCGGTGGTGGTGGTGGCTTTGATTAATGCCATTTAGGTCTTGCAGTCAGAGAAAAAAAATCTAGAAAATCGGACGGCGAAGAGTTCTCGCATTGGAAATTTTAGACGGTATTATACAATGACCCCATGTGTGGTGCCGCGAAGCCGTCCGGATTATCGGGCATCCGGAAAGTTGGTCGTTGTTTGGACACTGGCAACTCTTCCAGTGAACAACATGGCCTCAAAGAGGATTTGTTAGGATTCCTCTCTGTTACTTGAGCCAGCATTACCTCAACTTTGGTCCCCTTTCAACAAAATTGGTGCTCATTTTCCCTGATAAAAGCACAAACTCCCTGCGTTTTCCCTAAGTATTTCCAGGCTATTCAAGATCCCTGAAAATTCTGTGTTTTCACGGTTGGTAGACACCCTGAACTGTGATAAATGACCATACGTAACACTCAGTTCATGTAATCAGGAACAGGAAAACGTCGCCATGTTTATTTTGCTGTGTTTATGTGGGTTAAGTCACCTGATTTTACATAACCGATAGTGTGCTGTCGATACTACCATCCATAGTGCGCGCTGTTCTGCCGGTCAAACGTGCAATTGTTTCTTAGCTTCGCCGCACAGCTTTTAAAGCCAACTTCTCCGCTGAACAGAAGTGTTATGTGGCAAAACAAATGCAGTGAGCGCGGTTTGCGGCCTTATATTTTTTTAGAGAATAAAAAAAGACACGCGTTAGAATCGCGTAAATACCATAATCAGACAGTGGGAGCAGACCAAAAACAGTCGTTTCGATGGGAGATGACATGCACTCAATCCATCCACTGTACCATAAGCGCTGCCACGACGTACGCTACTACTAAAGGGGTCGCAGATGGAGCAATCATAGAGGCCAGGCACATGCATGCTGACTGGTGAAGTTCGAATTATACGGCGAAGACCAAATTTAGGATTGAAATAACAAAATTTGAGGCCCAAAGAAATGTAAGGGCGCTGGCCGGGACCTTTGGTCAGTATCGAATTAACCGAGAAATTGAATTAACCAGAGTCTAATTAACGAAAGTCTATGCATATGGTGTAGTTATATTGTAGGAAGCATCGTAGATCCAAAGCAACTGCACTGACAAATGCATGGAGTAGTACTTCTGTGACCCCACAGCTTGCGTAGCTTCTGCAGCACTGCTGCCTGCTAAGTATAAAGCAGAGAATGGGCGCTTGTCCTGTCCACTTTGTGTCAGAGGCTTAGAGTTCTTCACGCCTCTGCGCTTAAAGGGACACTAAAGGGAAACAATAAATCAGTTTAGACTAATAAAGCATTGCTTGAGAAACCTGCAGGCAGTCATTTCAAGAAAATAGTTTGAATATTTGATGAGAAAATGAAGGTCCAAGAATCAGTATTCGAATTTCGCGCCGAAACGCCAGCGCCGGTACGTCAGCGTGACGTCAGGGATTCCAAAGTTTGTTTTCGCATTTGGGCCGCGTTGGCTGAATAAAGGTTCCCGAAACTTGGCATGTTTAATATTTGGTTCTTTTAGAACACAATGTAGTCAATTTGTACCGGTATATATAATTAGTAGGCCCTAGAAGATGCCATCAAAAATCCAAGACGTCACAGCCCCCAGGTGCGGGAACTCAAGTAGGCGTCGCCACCCGCATTTCGTTCTTGCGCTTTTTCTGGCTTACCAAACGTCTTATCGTTGCAAGAGTGGTGTTTTTGGTGTTGTAGAATGGTGATTTACTGATGCAGAAGAAATCAATTTTCACTTTAGTGTCCCTTTAAAGCAAGAAAGAAGTACAGCTGAGCGATTGTGTCTTGCCATATCTGCATCATGGTGTTGATGCAGCCGTAAAACAGCAACGAGGTTCAAGAAGTCAAGTTATACTGGTAGCTGGGTCATACTATATTTAACGTGCAACTATTGAAAGAAGCTGTGCAGGTGTACTTTTCCTTTCTTCACTGCAAACTAAAATTATAAGCCAGGAAATGGTTTGATCTTGTTCATTTGCTCATCATGTTTAGGTTCAGCACAACACATAAAAAAAGGAGACACATACTTTAACAAACTGTTAACAGCGCAACTGCAGTACTACAATAATGGCAGAACAAGGGCTATGACAAAGATGACGGTACACCAATGCTGCTAATGGCGGCAGCGTGGCAACAACAATGACTACAATCATGAGGATACTTTATCCGATGACATCTAAGACAGTATCAGCATAGAATTCTCCAGATCGTGCAAGTTCCTAAACGTATCAAGGAGCTAGCAGCACATAACTCCTGTTCACAGTCATTTAGTTAAAGGGAAAAAAGATGTTGCTGGAGTTTGAGGAATTTCCTTTTCCTTAAGCTCTTCTTTATGAAAGACAGCTGCTCACCAAGCACTTTGACTCTCATGGGGAGGCACTCGTTGATCTCAGTCATGCCGTTGACTTCGGAGAAGACGACAAAGTCACCATCTTCCAGACCATGCCGCACTTCGTCCAGGCAAGTCACCACTGATTCTTTGTCCTGCAATGGGGCATAGAGAGTGATGTGCAAAGGTGTTTGCCCAATTACACAAATGAAAAATGAGAGCAGTCTGTAACAGCAATAAACCCTGCATATTCTTTCCGCAGTTGCCTTGGGTAGCTGCGTGGAAGTTGTATAAACATTTATTCAACTTTCATGAGAGTCGTGAAACACTGACAGCAGCGATAGTTTAGTAACACAACCATATTACTTTAACTTAATACAGCTGACTTCTGTTAATTCAGCCCTGACAGAAATGACGAAATGACAGTATTTTATTGCTGCCGCAAAGACTACCACTTGTCGTTCTCCATACGGCAAACTGAGCCTTTGGTGTTCTGCATTTATCAAATGACTGTGCAACAATTTCAAACATGATGGTTGTCCACGCCTAGACTAACCAATCAGCTAGTTCAACCCTGCGAAGTATGCAATTCTCCAGAACACCAAGAATGCTTGACATGACTTGTCGCTAGCTTATATTTTGAATGAGCTTTTGTAATCAAAGACTGAAAGCGGCACATCATCGTCCTACTTTGCAAGAACATGGTTTGTTGCCATCTTGTGATGGTAATGACAGTGATACATCCTATGCAGGATCTGAAGTTAGGCTGTTGAGAACGAGGATTTGGTTTTGTGCCCAATCCAATCGCCCCGTGCAGGCAATTTTTGAACGAATTTTCTTTGAAAAATATTTGCTTGTGTTAGAATTGTGTAAGCACTGTAATCATTCATTGTGAGCTGCTGCTTTTGCTATAAAATCTTCCTAGGGCAGGCTGGAAGTAGGTGCTCTTGGATGACATGACTTTGACACTGTCACTGTCTCATAGCACCACTTGCAGCCATTTGGATTATTACCATGGTCAGGCATGTTTCTTAAACTTTCAGGCTTTGTTTCACACTTTCCGAGTTTACAAGGGAAACAGATTGAAGGAGCTGTTCCCAAATGCCTGCACACACCTTGCTGATGGAGGCAAGCATGACAGAGATGGGCCGCTCGCCGTTGGTGTCCAGCACACGAAACCTCGCGCCAAAGTCGCAAAAGATCTGCCTGTAATACGACAAAGCAAGAACAGGTAGAGCGGTCACGCTTGAGCTGGGTCCACACGACAGATATGATCGAAACTGAACAAGTCCCTTGACATACAGAGTATGTCGGACCAGTTCGTGTTTATCATTCACACAACGAAACAGCATGCCCAACAAAATAGACGATCAAACCATATTCACCCCCTAAAAACACGGGCAGCAGCGTGATATATGCATCAAAATGCTGTGCTATTCCATTTGCAGCCATGTATGTTTCACATGTTCCAATCAACGAGCTACTTAAATTGAAGATGATTGCTGCCAGACCAAGGTGTTCATCCATCAGCATTGTGGCCTTGTTCGCCGAAAGTCCCAATGCTGATCTAGCTTATGGGCGCCTTTTGCACTGCTTTGCCAAAAGTGAGCGTTGCAGGAACGGCTGACACATGGTACTGTGAGACACAATCCGCAAGCTCAAATACCAGTTCAGTCCATCGTGTGAATTCAGCTATACTACAGTTACTCCAGCAGTTTTTGAGACTTTGCTACCAGTTGTGCACACACTAGGGGAGCTTACAGCAAGGTGTTGACTAACACATGACCAGAAAGTGCCAGGATGAGGCTTATCATTGCCCATCGCATGCTAAATAGTGGCTAATTTAACTGAGAAAAAGTATTCATTTAGAATAACGTCTATTTAGCCTTGATTACAATGCATGCCGAGATTGCATTTTGTATTTGTGCTATATGAAATTTTTGTCCTATGGTTAGTTCTTCTGTTCATAGGTGACAGTCAATGTATCCCCATCCTGTGTACCAATCCAATGTCTAGCTTAGCTTCAATGCAGCTTGTCCTGATCAAACAGTGTCTGTGGGATACATCCACACTTTATTAACAAAGGTTTACGTTTACATGCAGCATATAGGCCGCAGCAAGCTTGGAACAGGGGATATTGAAGAGGAACAGTTTGCTTAGATCACAGTGAGATGTTCAGTAACTTAATTGTTGCCAATTTATTCTGCTTCAGGAACTTTCGCGGATATACTTGCTCAAGGCAAGTACCCTTCTATTGTGCTTTCACCGACATTTAAGGTTGCACTCAGAACTTTATCGCAGAGGATATAAATTTTTTCTTTTGTAAAACTTAATGCACCAATCGTAAAACCACAGAACAAGCCCAAATTCCTCAATGTTACAGAAAATTTGGGAGTTGGAAGGTATGCAACTATGGTAATAAGCACAGAGACGTTTTTTGCCATCCCAATGGATTAGCTTTCGAGGTAAAAAGGCAGAGAGGTGAGGATAAGAAGATTCTAACAATGGGAGAGGGGTTGAGAAAATACATAATTTTTTTTATCATGATCCTCTTGTCCAGGGCACCATTGCCTAATGGTTTTTCACAAGGCATGAGCAGCTAAGGAGGAGGATGAGTGGGACAACTAAACCTTGCCATCTTTCGTCGCGCTGGCTCACATTGCAGTCTTGTCCGGCCGGTCAACCATTGCTGCAATTTCTATGGTTTCTTGGTTAGTGCACTGAATATTGTTGTTAATGTTGGTCATGTGCCAGGCCAGTAGTACAATGTGTGTGCAATGTGTTGAGAAAGCCCCGATGCTTGCTGTGCTTAAGCAAATCCCTCAAGCTCTCCCTAAAATTTGCTGGAAAATCCACAATAACATTCAGCTTGGCATTCCCCTGAAGGTAGCTCTATACCCAGGTAGAGCAGGCAAGCAGTGTGTACTGCATGAATCGCAGTGCCAGGAAGGCAGATAAGCAGGTACTCTGAATGCAGCGAGATCAGCCTACTAAATAAAATCTGCGGATCCCCCGTATATGTGGAAATCAAGGGTACGCGAACCCTTTTCCTATGTTTACAAAAATGTTGTTAAAGTGTCTCAATTTCACCTAAGACGTAAACATTGCGCCCTATTTGTTGACATCTTTTTCTACGCTTGGCTGCTTACGTTGCCGACATCGTGACTTTCCTCTTGCTCTGCTCGTCAATTTGGGCACATACCCAAAGTCCCAAGTTGTTTAGTCGGCAAGGCAGCAGTGGCCAGCGTTCGCAAAGTGGGAGGGAAGAGGCAAAGAGAGCTTCGCTTTAAAACTCCATGCTCGCGTCAACACGGTGGCCGCTAGAGTGACGCTCAATGCCGACCAAAGAAGTGCTTAGGACGCACCCACAGAGGCCCCGCGTGTCGGCCACGATGAGGGCGATGTCGTTGGCGTGCGTGAAGGCAGAGATGGACAGCTGCTCCTCGAAGGGAGTGTCAGTGAGCACCACCACCTGCGGGAAGATGGGCGTTCATGGGTGCCAGGTGTTTTTCTTATGTGAAACAAATTAAAGTGCAATCTAAGCAGCACATTAGTAGGCTTTAAAGTCAAGCACCATTTAGCGGTGACACAAAGCCGAACATTTTACCAATTTCAAAACTTCAAACAAATATTAGGACATGCTGTTAATAAACAATTTTAATTACAATTACAGTTGTTTCTCAGGCCTCTTCGTCACTGTCTTTTCAAGACCGACATCAAAGTACTCTGAACAAGAGAACGTAAAGAGTTCTTGAATGTCTCCATTGTTAAAATAGAATGCGCAGGCTTCTTACGCTGATTCGTCATGCCGGAAAACGAGACTCATGTGACACAGACATTCGATTAGCTTTGTCATGCTATCTGCCACATAATAACACACTTACCATAAAATTTTAGTTTGACAAACTTTTGAGTAGATGGCGCCACCAGTCTATGGATGTTTCACGTTGACAAAATATTTTAGGCATGGCCGTGGGTGTGTACTGAAAGCCAGACAAGCATTACTCATGCATGGCAATTAAGGTGTCAAATATCAAGAATTAACAGCTTCAGCAGCAAACAATGCTGGAAGTGTACTGCATAGAGAAAACTATCAGCACAAGCACTCTGCACAGATGGTTATCCAGCGAAGCTGAAATGTGCAGCCCCGCTGTTTATCACTGGCAAAATCCTGACAGTTCATTAGTCTTTCTCAATTATTGGTTATGTCATTGTGTCTCTTAATTAAGCAATTAATCAATTGATTAGTGACAACAATAAACGTGGGAGCAGTGGCACGAGTGTGTTCATGCAGTAGTGCTGAGGGGTGCCAAAAGCCAGTTGTGGAAGACGACGATGCTGGAGCCATCGCGTATGGTGAGTTTTTTTTTCTACATGTGGACACGATACTGAGGAAACTACCCCTTAACACTAATATTGTATTACAATTTAGGAAACTGAATTCCAGGTGACAGAACACCTCAGATTCATTCTAACTGTACAATAATGCTTAATGATCCAAAAACTCACACGAAATTGCTTCAAGAAGTCGTTGGTTAAGGGCTCTGAGTGGTCCATCACCGTCACATAGCTGTTCAGCTCGGCCAGTGAAGCTACACAGGCCTCGGCACGGTTCTCACCAAGGCAGTGATCATTCAGGTAGTACTGCAGGCACAAAAATGTTGCACTTGAAGGCCGAGCTCTGGTCTTAAGACTATCAAAATGCAATCAAAAGATAAAACTGGACTACAGTCAGTTTCAGGTATCTTGCCGAACAATATTTACCAGTATCAAATTTAGGTGGGACAAACTGAGATGCACAGAGGTCAAATCTCAAGCTTCAGCTAGCCCTTATTATGCAACAATGTTCATAACATACATAAAAGAACTTGGTTACTGTGCGGGAAACATGCAAAGCCATTGGCAATTGTAAAATGGGAGCAACCAAACCCCCTCTTAGCCAAAATTTCTAATAGCGTATAGTGTGGCTGCACCAAAAGCTTTGCACCTCATTGTAGCCTTGTTTTTCCGACGATGTATCATTATGTATAAATTTTTCTACTCTCATTCCTGCTGACAACCTTTCTAGGCTAGCAGTACTGCGTAAACAAATAAATAAAATCAATAAACATGGTAGTACCTATCGAACCAACGGCTGTTGCCTGCGTCAAACGAGACTTGATTTATATTCAATATGTTCACATGAAATATATGATGATGTGGGCTATTGCCTTCTCACATCTAGCGTAAATGACAAATACTGAATGTCTAATTACCGCTCTTTTCAAGTTTGGTTTTGATGTGGAAGCTTGTACACCTAAAGCTGGAAGATTTCAGTATGCATATTCTAATCTGAATTGTCTTGGCGATGAAACCGAGATTGTCATGGGTGCAAGTGTCCCCCAAAAATAAATTATTCAGCTATGCATGACCTCATTGTTGATTATTACTGTTTAGTTAGTGAAAATGTGTAGCAAGTGCACATACTGCAATACAGCCGGCTTCCATTACTTCAAACCTGAAGGGAATGACGAAATTTACAAAATTATCCAGCAGATCAAATTAAACAAGATTAGCAAAAAATGCCAAAGCTCACTGCTGATTCATTTGGCAGTAGTTGCCCGACTCTAGCACACCCACAAATCAAATGTCCACCCCTTTCTGCGTGTCCCAAAGTAGAAAACTAATGTAGAAATGATGTTAAAGCTCCTTAACAAAGTGGAAGTCTGGTGCGCACCCGATTTTTAGCGAGAAAAATTGGCAAGCGTCTAATATGTATTGCACAATGGCGGCCGATTTTCCAGTCAGCTTGACCACACAATTGTTTAAGGACAACTTCGCCGCAGTACATCTGCGTTATGCACCAAAGCACACAAGTGCCACGAATGTGGTTTTGGTTTTGTATCAGATCGCACCATGCAGGCAGTTCTCAGCCCAATTTTCTGGGGCAAAAAAAAAAAAAGAAACGCATTAGACTTGGGTGAATATCATAATCAGACATTATGAGCTACAGTTATTGCTTGAAAATCTTCTTAGGGCCGACCAAAAAAAGAAGCAATTTTGGAGGTAGATGACTTGTGTTCAATGCACTCGACCCTAAGCTCCACCAAGATGTACACAGCCACTAAAGGGGTCGCGCTATTAAGGTTACCATAGGGGTCAAGTATGTGTGTTCTGACAGTGTGAAGTTAAAATTATCTGGTGAAGGCTAATTTTAGGATCAAAATAGCATAAGTTTAGACCTATAGAGATGCGAAGGCACTGGCCGAGATCTTCGGCTGGGATCAAGTCAAGCGAAAAATCTAGTTAACCAGAGTCTGATTAACGGAAACAGACAGTAGTAGTGCATAATTTTGTTTCTGGAGCACCGCTTCTAGAATTTACTTTTGCAGCCAATAGGGCACTGCAAGAGTGTGACTTTAACACAGGTCTTGAACCCCACACCAAAGGGTGGTGTACCCCTAGAATACAGAACGGATGCTGGTTGGCATACCATCAGCTCGGGGTGACTATTTTAAGATCACCTATTATCACTGGACACAATTGTCGTCAAACACCATCACAGCCTTTGCACATGCAAAAAGAGGCATTAATTAGTCTATATAAAGCTCTTTTTTAAGGCAAATTGCTTTTCCTGGCTCTCTCAACTATCACCGTTGTTAGTGGTAGTTAGACCTTAAACTTAAAAGGTACCGATGCAAAGGGCACATGCTCTTGCACAGCCGAGTTGCAAAAGCTTATGCTCAGGTCTATAGAGATGAAAGGGTGTTGGCCAGGACATTCACCAGGGATTGAACCCCAAAAATTAAATTAACCAGAGTCAAATTAACAGAAGACTGTATCGCCTTCTTTCCTCATAGTGCGATAGGTCAAAGATATCTGCTTGCAAAAGCCAGCCGCAGTCAATTGCACAAGCTTCCTCCAGCATTGCACACAAAATGGCACAAGTGAGAGGGCACCCAAACCTGCGAAGACAGGTCAGTCAAGGTGCAGTCTCCTCGGTCGTAGATGGTGACCGACTTGACTCCGCTGAGGATGATATTCTTGGCAATCTCAATGCCAAGGCCTCGCATCCCACAGATGAGCACATCAGATCGGGCCATCCGCTGCATAGCCTCATGTCCCAACACATAGCTGCGAGGAAAGGTTGAGGCCATGTTTTCCAGTTAAAGCAACGGTTGGGAAACCATTAAGGCTTCCCGGCAATGTTGCGTTCAACTCACCTTCCGTGCATACGGTCTGCACCTCAAAATGCATAACATACCACAAGCAATACGGTTTTGTACGTGCTTTGTCCCTATGCTTGATGTGTGGAAGGAATTAAGGAATGATGGCCACTATCATTGTTGATATGACAATTGCATGAACATTTTCATCATTTGCACGAGCAAAATCTCAACTCTGGATTTCATGTGCAATTCTTCAATGAAGTTTTTTTGTGGTGCACATGTCGAAAGAAGTTCAATAGGGTAATGGTCTAGTCTAGTCTAGTCTAGTCTGACTCGACTCTTACTTCTAGCGTCTCAAATCAGCTGCCACATTTGTCCATTTCGCATTCACAATTCATGCATATGCAATGGCTCAGGACGTGCTTGAAGACCAGAGACATGTGCTTGGGGGCGAGGACAACAGCCTCCCATGCCTTCTGATGGGGCTGCAAATTTCGCTTGTAGCATCAGGCCTTCTCAGGAGTTGTTGATTGCCAGGAAAGGCAGGTAATATGGAACAGCATTATGTGCACTGAAGTTAAAGGTGCCGAATAATGCACAACAGTTTCTTATCCATTTTCATTTTGTTGACAGACTTTTTAGTTATCTACCATGCAGGTAACGTGAGCTCGTCAAAAAGAAAGGATTAAAGAATAGGAAGGAAGAATCACCTTGAAGTTAGGCTTCCCCTATATTCCGTGTCACAAAATGGGTGCAGTGCAGTGAAGACTAGGGCTCTCATCAGCCAATCAGTAACAAAAGTTGGCTGCTGCATGCTCCAGAGAATCAAGGAGTGCTCGCCCATTGCACACTAGTAATCCTTTTATCATGAAGCTCCCATTAAGTCTGCATTGCCTGGATGGAAATCAGAGCCAGACAATGGAGGAGTACTTTTTCTGGTTTTGTTATTATTGCAATAGCAATAATATGGATGCTCGAGGTGCATTCTCGCCATCGCTATGCCTGTCCCGCTACAATGGCACACGTGAGGCCAGAGGATCAATGCACACGTGCGGAGTGCATTTGACGTAATAGTTCTGCAGAAACCCGCAAGGTGGAGATAACTTTTTCTGGTTCTGTTTTTATTAGTGCATTAGGCTGAAAAAAAAAAAAGCTGGTGCTTTCACCCGAAAGGCAAAGCAGCACTGACAGCAACAGCAAAGTTGAACAAGAGCCTTGTGCTGCATGTTACGGAAAAGCGAGGAGGGCCAGTCTGTTGTACAATAGTAATCCTTCCATTAAGCTTCCGTTGAGTTGGCATCACTCCATGTGACCAGAAGCGGACTATCCAGGAGCTCTACATGTGGATCTATTTTCCAGCTGGCAGGCCCAACCCACAGCTTTCATCACACTGCATGACATTGGTAAGAAGGAGTACAGTGCCCCTGAGCCCATCTATGCTGCCGACAAATGTTGTGAGAGATGGAAACATTAATAAATGGGCAGGTTATTTCACTTAGTACTACATACAAAGGTAAGGAAAGACAAACTTGCATCAATATGGTGTGCTTGTAGGGTCCGCCAATTGGTCCCCCTACCCCCTCTTACAAGCTCCAGGAATGCCTTGTTCAAATTAATAGTTGCCTGCCAGCCAAGATGGTGTCAACTTACAGCTGCCTGGAATAGAGGCCCTCATCAATGCTGGGCGGATCTTGAGAGGGGCCATGCTGAGCCATGTCTCCCTGCACAGATGAATTCAGTGTTACTAGAAGAACCAGGCAGTGGGGACAACTGGACTCACTCCTACACAAGTGTAGAAAACGTTTAGAACCCAAGGTTCTCTTACAGTTCACTTTCTGTGTATGATCTGACAACTCTCTCCACTGATTCTTTGATTCGTGAGGTTTAACGCTCGAAGCAACGCTGGAGCTATGAGGGGCTATGAGGTGAGGGGGGGGGGGGGAGGACTCTGTGTCAGTTTCCACTGCCTGTGGTTCTTTGAC
The DNA here is from genome assembly GCF_038994185.2 of Dermacentor albipictus. NCBI lineage: Eukaryota > Metazoa > Arthropoda > Arachnida > Ixodida > Ixodidae > Dermacentor > Dermacentor albipictus. The sequence goes on from NC_091830.1 coordinate 52,151,841, forward strand.
ACGCATTCAGTACACGAGCGTTTATGCATTACACCACCATCGAAATGCGGTCGCAGCGGGAATTGAACGCTCAACCTTGGGTCTAGCAGCAGAATGTTACAGTCAATGAGCTACTACGGCGGGTACATTGAACATGTCTAAAAACCAGGGACCGAATTCACCAAGCTTTTCGTTCCTAAGTACTCTTTGCCATTGTCAAGGGGCGTTCACTAATGTGTACAGCATTGGGATTGTCTGGAATTTGCTCCTACAAACAATTTTAGCATAAATGCTTTTTCTTGATACAGGCAGAGTTGTCTTCTATAGCTGCGTACCACAGGTTGACGTGAAGTGCGTATTTCTTTTCTGTAGAGCAGAACATGTTTCCCGCCAGTTAAGTTGAAGTGAGATCATGCTTTCCTCAGGAGGGTTAAGATAGCTGTGCATTGATTCATCCTCTTGCTCTGACGTTAGAGCACGCATACCTACCAACTTTTATGGCATTATCATAAAATACCTGATTTCAACTTATGACTGTCCTACTGACAATAATTCAGCGATTCTTCATTTACGTTCAGTTTAGGGTAAACTCAACTTCAACAAAATGCAACAAAGAACCACGAATAATTTTCAGGCTATTTTTTTTTCAATCAGGTGGATTATTCAATCCTACCCACAGTAATCCCACCCACTCACTGGACTACTGTGTAAGGGCAACCTCATTTCTGGCCACCGTTATGTAAATGTTTCAAGAATGAACTTAAAGAACATTTCCGTTTGTGGCACAGATCATTCTTGCTGCAACTGCAGATCAGAGTTACTATTTACAGTGTCCCTACAGAACAAACACTCCAGTTGCTTTTGCGTGTGGACAGTCAAGATCTAGAGCAACAAAATGTTTTTGTTCTTCGTTTCTTTAACTTTTTGCTTCGACAGTATAGTTTTTTAAGGTAGGCAGGTCTGAGCGTGGTTTCAATCAGAGCTTCTTGACAGTGTCATATTTCTGATGGGTATGTGAGACACCCTGCACTATAACATTATCATCACACAGATTCAAATTTGTGAAATTTGAGTGTGGGATCAAGCATTCGGGTCGCTCCTCCTATACAGCCGGTGGAAATACCATAAGACAACGCTTCCAAGACTCTGGTAACATGTGATCAGGTCCTCACAAAAGTTAAGAGCCCTGCAATACTTTTTTTGTGAGTTAAACAAACCTGCTTAGTCAGCATGTGTGCTTGAAGATCACAGACTTGTGCACGGGGGCGAGGACAACAACCTCCTATGCCTTCTGAAGGGGCTGCAAATTTGCCATGAAACATCACATCATGTTGCGATGAACATGCGAGCTCAATATTATTCCTGTAGGCTGCAGCAGGCAACCTACAGTTTCGCTCAGACTGCCTGCCATTCATTCCATCAGGTTTCTGAAATCGCCATCCCTTTTTGTGTTTGCTATTGCACAAGGATAAAGGCTGTAGCCATTGGAAGAATTTCTTCCCACATCTTGACTAAGCAGTGCTACCATCTGGTGGCATACTATGACAGCACTGTGCTGCTGATACTATGGCCTCCAAGACCATAGTGATGAACTGAGGCCAAAGGCCATGCCGACTGGTCAACTTAGTTTGCCTGCACCTCCGGAACTAGTTTGGGAGGTATTGCCCTTGAGTATTCGCTTCCCCAGTTCAACACAGTGGCACCTGCATGCTGCCACTGGTTTCACCCAGTGTAGGTTGTGCCCTGCCGGTTCTGCACGAGCAAGAACTGGCATCGGAATGGCGAGAATTAGTCACCGAAATGAAGGGTGAATCGAAACAACTTGATTCTAATGGGCAACTCTCATTTCCTTATTTAGCCTGTTAGAATAAGTAGTTTTTCAAGTTGCATAGATCCTCCTGTCACACATACGATAGGGTCAATTTGCTTAGAAACAAGGAAATAACTACAAATAATAAAAAAACAAAGTATTGAAACCAAAATATAAAGGTGTAGCTGTGAAGAACATGATGTGAAGAACGTCAGCGTCTGATGTTCTTCACACACAGTGTCCTTCTTCAAGTGCTTAGTGTAGTCTGGCTTTGCGAACCCAAAAGCTTCCACCAAGTTGAAATTGAAGCAAACCAAAGAAGCCATTGCATGGGATGGGCTATTGCATTAAAAGGTTTGTGTGCTTTAATACTCCATGCTTATAGGCTGAAGAATGGTCCTCGCAACGGCAAGCCATTTTCACAAAATGACTACTTCGCAAGCATCCGCTCCGCGCTTGCCATTGCCAGCTAGTACGTGCTGACGTCAATGAACACAGGGTAGTCTGTAAAGAATCCTACATTCATGAGCAGGAGTTGGGTTGGGAGCATGTATTACCATATTTAAAATGAATATTTAGGTGAAACTAAATAACATTCAATTGTGCCATTTAGTGCAGATGATCAGAGTGCTGAAACGAATATGTTTTGATTTACTCAATTTACACATTATACCTTACGGGCCCCAAGATGGGGATTGAGTAAGGGAGGTTACAAAATGAAATAAGACTACGAGGAACTGACTTACTGGAACAAGTAACAAATCCAGAAACATCATTATAGAATTCTTCATGGATACTAGAAGGTGATGGCACCAAAAACACTTAGAATTGAACAAAGCAGCAGCATAAAAACAGAGAAAAGGCAAACAACAATATAAATTTTGTTTTTATTGCAGCAACTTATTACACATTGCATCTGGATTTGAGGAATATATTATATGTGTGGTTTATCCTTTATAATGACCTGTAATATCAATGAAAGACGTCTGACTAGAATAAAGGACTTTGCTTCAGCATATATGTAAACATTTAATATTTAACATTTTAAAGAATCAGCCTGAAGATAATTCAGGGTTCTATATTGTACTTTGTTGAAGTTGAGTCGACCCTAAACTGAACACAAAAGAAAAATCGCTAAAGTATTGTTGTCAATAGGTCAGTTGTAAGTTGAAATCAGGTATTTTATGGTAACTCCGTAAAAGTTGGCAGGTATGCAAGCTCTAATGCCAGAGCAAGAAGACGAATCAATGCAAAGCTATCGTAACCCCCCTGAGGAATTTTAACATAATTATCTGAACAGAAGATAATGAAAGGAATCTAGAGCATTGAAGTATACGAGGGCCGAAACTCAAATACACGATGCGAGCTGAGTTGACAAGTACAGCGCTTCTCTGGCAAGCAAAGTGAAGCTATGGCTTCGACGAGTACAGCTCAGGCTTGGTAGTTATATGCTTAAGATCTGTTGATCTCAAAAAATCGCTGCAGTTGTGCTTTAAAGCTTAGCACAACGTGGGACATTGCGGTCACCATCTGTTAACTTTATCACAACAGCCATTGGTTTATGTTGGCCTACCGCGCAACTCCACAGTTCATACAAGGCGCAAATTTAAAAAAACATTCACTTAAAAATATTTCCGAAGAGATGCTTTTTTTATACAAGCCACATTATGAACCTTTAATAAAAGATGCTGCAGGAGCGCTTCACGAATTGAAGCATGGTAGCAAACACTTACCCCTTGAGGCCAGTAGCTTTGTCTGTAGGTGGGGAATCAGCACCTGAAATGTAATGTGGTTCATTTCAGATGGTCAATGACAGGACTGCTTTTTTGTCTCCAAGCGCTTGGACCAATTAAAGGCGTAAGGACAGAAGCACTTTTCTTCACTTTTCTTTTTTGCTTTTCTAGGTAACTGCCGACTCCATAATTATCGTTCGACGTCTCAATTTCATGAAAGCACCCCAAGTAATTAGTTACAGCACCTTTCACAAGACTCGCTCAATATGCACGTCAACTGCAGTGCATATTGTACGTCAGCTGAAGACCTTGATGTGAAGCTCACTTTTGAAGATGGCCACTTGTGCTGGAAATATTCCCAGAGAACTGACAAACCTATGTTACAATACACTTCTGGCCATTCTAGGATAGTAAGAAATGGAATCACGATGGCATGTTTTCATTTGGCTTTAACAAAAATTTGCAAGCACAAGTTGAGCAAAGCGTTCCTTGAGCAGGAGCATCACCTTGAAAAGGCTGGATAGCCTACTTCAATGCTGCTAACTGCAAGTGAAAGGCTAATGAGGAGAATGAAATCGGAGGACAAGGGTATGGAAAGACGGCAAAAAGAGAAAAGGAAAATTTTGGTAATACCTTATGCGCATAGCTTATCGCATAAACTCAAGAAGGTTGCTGCCAAGTATTTATATATTTATTCCAAATACCCTCAAACGCAGATGCATTGTAGAGAGGAGTGGTTACAAAGGAACAGTAAGTTATACAAAGTTATAACGAAAGAAACGGCAATACAAATACTATCAAGGCAGAATACAAGAAATATCAACAAAACAAAAAACGAACAGCGTGATGCAAGCAAAACGACTCGCAATATGGCACAGTTAGTTACAATGAAAAAATGCAAATAAGGATTGTCTGAACAAAGCATGATCCATGATGGAAACAAGATTGGCAAGGTGGTTCCAGTCCCATGAGGTGTTTGGTATGAAAGAGTGTAGGAATGTGTTTGTGCGAGAGGATGCATACCCTACTTTTCTAATTGTGGTAAACCCGCTATGGAAGGAACGTAGGTGGGGGATAAGCTCAGCATGTAGATGATGATGATGGTAGACTTTCTGAAATAAACTTAGGCGAAAAAACTTTTCTGCGTAGTGATAACTGAGCCAAATCTATACTGGCCTTCATTGCTGTTATGCTGGATGTACAAAAATAATTGGCAAGTATGAAACGTGTGGCACTATTCTGAATCAATTCCAGTGCATTAATAAGGTTATCACGGTTACCATGCGAAACGGCAGTGGCATTTTCTAATTTGGGGCACAGAAATGTTTTATAGGTTTTATAGTTTTTTTCGGCATGAGACAAAGTAGGGCGTGTTTGCCCTGTAGCAAACAGCGTCTACTATAACAAGGTCTACAATCTTACTAATAAGTGCTCAATGTGTCATGTGTACAAGTTTTAAGAACGTAAAAGAAATGTAGCGCATAAGATTCCTTTCAAGTGTGGGCAGTACTCTATCAGTCAGACTGGCCAATGAATACATGTAAGGTTAAGGGAACACCCGCCGTGGTTGCTCAGTGGCTATGGTGTTGGGCTGTTGAGCACGAGGTCGTGGGATCGAATGCCGGCCACGGCGGCCACATTTTGATGGCGGCAAAATCCGAAAACACCCGCATACTTAGATTTAGGTGCACGTTAAACAACCCCAGGTGGTCGAAATTTCCGGAGTCCTCCACTACAGTGTGCCTCATAATCAGAACGTGGTTTTGGCACTTAAAACCCCATAATTTGATTTTTTTTAGGGTTAAGGGAACACCTGGCCAACTTGAAGGGAAGGCCCTACATGCATTGCACAATGCACTGTGCTCATTGCTCGTTGAGCCTGTGTAAGCCATTCTTTGACCAAACTGCTATTTTGCATGCTAATCCTAATCAGACGAGAGAATTTGTAGAAGCTTGGCACATCTAGGCTGCAAGATGCATGCGTTAGCCAACCGTCTGTCTCTTTGAACGACAGCGAAATCAACTTGCTCAACAATACAAGATAGTGTGTTGATTATGCTGAATTTCAGAATGTTTTTATCATGTTAAACGTGCCGTGATCATGAGATGGTTCTCGAAGATGTACATATGTGCTAGTTTAGGAATAAAGTTCAATTGTCAGACTGCACTGGTCTTTGTGTCCTTTTCGTGTTGTCCTCGCTTCATGTGTGCGAAATTTTGCACAATGAAGTGAAGCCAACTGAACTAACTTTCAGTCTAACTGCACTGCGGTTTCGGACATGAAAAAAAAAAAGACTCATCTCATCACTGAAAACAGAGGCGGCAGTCATGTGGTATCACAAAAAACTTTGGAGCCCATCAGCCAGCCTTGTGCATCGGTTGACTGCTATACGATGACCATGTCGCTGGAAAATGCCACATTGGCTCTTCCAATTGTTCACTTCTGTTGGAAACGTATTGGGACACGCTTTCCCCACTTGTCCCATTGAGTGGTACATGAACTCGGCTTTTGGCAAGAGGGCCATAGTGTGTATGTATGGGTCGGTGGTGTCTGGTACCACGGGACCACCCAACAGATTTCAATGAGGTGGTGATTCTCCGCATCCTGAGGTCACGTTGCACTTGGCATGCAATTTGAACCGGTCGCAATAGGAGGTAACGTCTGTGGTAACAACACAATCTGTTGTGGTCTAAGTGAGTTGAAGTTCCTTAATGCTATTACTGGGTTGACGGCTAAACAATAATGCAATGAAAGATGAGATAAAAATTTTTTCGGTCAGTATTTCAATAAGCCGCGGCAAGGTTGAGAGGGCTATTTTCGCGACTTCACGCAATCTTGACGCTCCAGGAAGCACCAAACTGCGCGTTGTGGCCGGAATGTTCCGTTTCATTTGGGCATCAGCGTTTGTATTTTGGGGGTAGGGCTATGTTTTCGCGAAATGTGAACCAATTGCGAAAGCTAGCACCCGTCACATTCGCGTGCTCGAGTCGATGCAAACCGAGCGCTAACGCACATCATTTACAAATCCTGCTACGTTCGCGCACGCTTCGATGGCAGGGTAAAAACTTCAATCGAAACTGCCGCTCCGACTGGCACCGCAGAGAATTAACGAACAACCTGTGACAGTTCTCAGATTGCTACTCAGCATTCATGTGGCGACATGTCAAGTTGACGGCACGCACGACAATTTTTATTAGCTTTATTTTTACCTTTCTGATAACGTAAACAATGAGCCCATGTGGTTTCACATCTGCCCAACGTCCCTTGACAGCAAGGCAAGCGGTTTGCACTGCCTAGCGCGATCTAATACCTGTCGTTGTGGAATCACACGCGACGCCAAACGCACACTCTGAAGACTTAACAGAAGCTTTCTGGCGAATGAAATTGTGCATGAAGACGAAACAACGCGATTCGGAACTCGGACCTCAATTCGAGAAGCATAGCATGGCAACACAGAACCTCGAACCCACTGATATCGCGAGGAATGACTTCGAGCCGCGATCATCTTGTTATGGGCGAGTAAAGGCGTAAGGGCAAGCACTTCTAGGCAGAAAAGAAGCTCATGAGAACAGGTCTCGAAGTGGTGAAACCGAGACTTACGTGTAATCTAGGCGAGAGGACTGACCGACGCGACGTTCGTATTTCTCGCGCTGATCCTCACCACATGATGCCGCCCGATGCCGCTGCTGCTGCAGCCATAAAGAAAGAAAAATGCTGCAGCTGCTGATGATGATGAAGTGGCGCCTTTTGTCTTTGAAACTGGTCCGGGTAATAAAAGCAATCATAAAAGAAACGAAAGAGAAGAAAAAGAAAAAAATAATACAGTACATAAAATACATACTTCCTTTTTTTTTCGTGATTGCACTCTGGAGGCCACGAAGCCGGCGCCGGACTGTTATTCTGCGAAATTACACAAAATATGTACCAATACTTGTTTAGCATCTATTTACTTGGTATGAAAAAGTTAAAATCCAGTTGGAACATATTAGTCCACTTAAACAAAAAGGCATTCTACCGAAACCGAAAACAGGTTTATGCGCGCACTGCCCCAAAAGGCATTGTCTTTCAATAACTAAGTACTACTTCAGCAAAAACATGGTAATGTTGACAATTTACTTGGAAGGTATATGAAGCGTACAAGAAAAGCTTTCGCTAGAGCAATTAAAAGAATCATTGCATATCGGAAAAAGAAATATATTTTCAAAATTCACTTTCATGGCCAGGGCAACAACGGACAGTGTGCGTGAAGGTTCATGGGTATTGCTACGCTTGCCTCTGACTCACATATTGTATAAGGCGTAAACTGGTGACACACGCGTGGTAGAAGCGAAATGCCATACCAAAACGCTGCTGGCACGCACGGAAGTGACGTCACAGTTATGATGACGTTGTTTAAACAAGTATGGCGTGTTCCGGTTTATAGTTTTGCGCGCGCTGCTGGAGCTGCTTCAGCTTAGCCAAAACATAATTTTACGGTTTCTTACTGTGTTGTTTGATAGAATGTTGTTCTAGTTAGTTGCGCTGGAAGAACTGGATGGTGTTCGAGCTTGCGATCTCGAGCCACACTTGGGTGTAACGCTGGAGCAGCTCGTTTCTTTATGCCTTGGAGCGCGTTTATGGTTGGTAGTGTGGTCTTGTGCAGCTCCTGTTACGTTTTTCAGTGCTGTTGCTCTTGTTTGTTGAATTTACTGATGTGAATGGAGCATATGCGGGCTCTCAGTTTGGCAGAACTCTACCACATGTGTTTGACCCCTGTTGATTGCAAGTCGCACAAGCCTGTTCCCTTAGTGAGTGAAACTAAGTGAAAGAAACTTGGCCTTCTTTGTGGAGCAAAGACAGTTGGCAAAAATGAAGCACACAAAGGTAGAGAGGTTTTGGTATAGCCTGTACAGTGAAAGATCCACTCAAGATCCAGGTGCTGTACTGTATCTTCAGAAGATAAAGCATTTATCTAAACACGAGCACAGGGTGTAAATGATCGCACTCCGATGCATGTGATACATAATGACAATCACCACGAAAGCCCATCGCATTACTATTACTTCCACAGGTAATTTTCATGGCTGCTATGGAATGGCTGTCTCACTGCACCACAATCTATAGCAACTAATACACTGGGCATTTCAAATGGTTCATGATAGCGGGTTGGGCCCTGGCCAGACTGAAGCAGCGGCACTCGAGAGACACTTTTCAACGCCCAGCCTCGTGTGAGTCACTTGACACTCGTCACGGACACTTGCTGACATTGCCTTCAGGCGGGAACAGGCCTTCCTGTTAGATTCACGTTTCACGTCCAGGCTTTCGTTACTAGGCTTCTGCGTGCGTAAGGCGACGCGAAATGTCTGAATGCACTTTGCTCATCGACAAAAGGCGCCCTTACTTTGCACAGCGATTTGGAAATGTGTATGCACCCTACATCGACGTCAATGCCGACGCGCACCACTTCTGCGTTTTCGAGCTCGACAGCAGTGTGTTGACGTGGTGTCCAAAACCAAACAGGCATCCGACTTTGCCAGAAGGCGTACACACAACTTAAAGAATCGCTACATACGACACACCCTGCAATATGCAAGCACGAAGTTTACAAACTCATAGCTGTAAACGGCATCCATTAGATCATTGAAAGCGGGCAAATTCGGCATGTTATTTTATATCTTACATGAACCAGTATATCTTACATGAAATCGCAAAGCAGTCATTACACTTTAACTTTCTCTCGCAAATTCAACGAATTTAATTAAAATCGGTCCAGAGGTTTTCTCAGAAAAACGTTTTTGCGTTTTATATGTATTCGAATAGGCCGTGTCGGAGTTGGGCCCGAGCTAAAGCTTCCTCTTCACGATGTTTAATCGAAGGCAAGTAGTTCACAGTTTTAATATTAATATACCAGCGAACGTGTGCCGCCGAAAGCTTGCTTGGTGGTAGAAGCGACGCATGACGCAATGATGGTGCAAGTTTAGCGCGTCGCTGGCTTGAAGACAGTGAGCTGCCGCTGTGGGAAGGAAGATAGCGAAGGTGAACAGCTAGGTAGCGGCTCACGGAGCCGTGCCGATGGTGACGGTGCCATCGTGACGAAATCTGGGGCGGCGATATTAGACAGCTTTAGTTACACGTACGTAGAGGCTTCACGTACGCAAACGTGAAAAGCCTATGTACCTTACGTGCACGCCATCTGAAACGCCTTTAGCTACACGTACGCGACGCACGCCAAAAGAGACCCCATAACTCCATCTATCGGGAAATGTGAACACGGCGGTAGCCAATTCAATCCTGCCGCCGTGTTTCAATGCGAGCCGTCTGCGCACGCGCGGCCCGCTATAGCTTTTTCGTGATCTTGCGGAACTCCCGCGCGAAGATGTCTACGTGCGCAAGAAACGCACGCAAAAAAATGAATCTCACGTACGTCCGTGAGACCAGCGCGTGGCCGCTACGTTTTACGCATGCGCACTGCTGACACGTAGAAGCTCTACGTACGTGTAACTAAAACTGTCTATTGACGGCTCAGGTGCACTTTTTTGGCCTTGATTTCGCTTTCAGAAAGAGATAGCGCTAGAAGTGCAGTCATTCGTTCTCGTCTCGTAGATTTAAATACGGGTTTAAATAAACTCTATGTCCCATCCATCCTGGAGAGTAGGCGTAAGCGGGGAAGTGCTCACACACACACACACACACACACACACACACACACACACACACACACACACACACACACACACACACACACACACACACACACACACACACACACACACACACACACACACACACACACACACACACACACACACACACACACACGCGCACACACGCAGATTCAAACACGGAGACACAAACATGCGCGCACACGCAAATGCAAGTACACACGCACGCACGCTCAAGGCGTGCACACGCATATACACATCCCTCTAATTCCCTGCGGCCTCATAAAAACATGCGGGCCCAAACAGACTGTACATTCGTTCTGCAATCACCATTCAAACTCCAGCTGCAGCATATGGCTTTACGGTTTACATTTGGCGCGTCTTCAAGTCAATGTGCCCTCTCTCATAGGGTACAAAACCATTTGCTGCTCTCGTGTGACATAACCGCCCATCCCCGACCGAAACACTGCTTTAACGCACCACCAATGTTCTAAGTGTCATTACTGCATGTGTCGTTACAAATGACAACTTATTGGCGGAGGCAGCTGAAGCTTGTTGATACTCGGCTATTATATAGAAATAAAATTATTTAAAATTTTTTCGATTCAGTTACGCATGTGCATTGCCGTGAAGTTCCACAGGATGGTGAAGGTGCAATGTCCAGTATTCCTGAGTATGGCCATGCTACAAGGCACGATAGTATTTTCTTAACGTAACACAAGGACATGCGCATGCTTGTTATTATGTTGTCCAAGGAATAAACTGAGATAATAAAAGCGATGACTTAACAAATAATGAACCCATTAGTACGTTTTCGGAAGCAAAAATAGACAATATAATATTTGAAAAGCACTCCCGAAGAAACCAATACTGACACCAAATCTTGAGTTTTGTGTTAGGGCTACCTTGTGGAAGACTGCTGAACTTAGTCCTACGTGTCGTTAAATAAAGGAGGTATCGCGCAGCACGGCATCGAACCACTGCCATCATGACGCGGAACGATAAGTGCGAGCGATTAAACTATAGCTGTGCACGGGCCGCTATTCTGAGCCCGCGCCCGGCCCGGGCCCTACACTACCACAGGTGGCCCGGTCCGGCCCGACGCTAAAGAAGCCTGAGTTCGCCCCGCCCGGCTCGGCCTTAGGCCGGGTTAAGGCCCGGCCCGGGCCCGGCCCGACCTGCAATAAAACGACGCCGACACAAAAAGAAATAATATCAGGAAAATCAGTTTATTTAAATGACCTTTTAATGTTGAACTCTTGCATTCCATATGACAAAATCGTGAATATATACAGATGCAGCGCGCGCACAGAGTTGTTATTCTAAGCTATTGTGCAAAAACAACAAGTTGTCCATTGATGAAGGGTTAAGGCTAGTGCGGCGCTCCTGCATTATGAATCCGGCAGCGCTGAAGTTTCCTTCACTGCTTGAACTGGTGGCCGGGATGGCTGATAGCCTCTTAGCAAGAAGAGCAAGTTTTGGGTACGTGGCTTCCTTGCTTTTCCAAAACTGCACTAGTTCAGATTCCGAGCACGGTGTCGATTCTGCGGCCAAGTAATCGGTCAGCTCGTCTGCCTCAACAGTCTGGTCGCTGGCTGCGTCGCTCCACTCGTACACCGACTTCGCTTCCCAAACGCTTCCCTTCTCAGCCTTTTTACTGTGAGGTGCCTGCAAGCGGCGGCTTTTCCATAGCGTCGGTACTTGGTAGAACCGAAAACGCATTCCGAACCTCCGCTAGCTTTCGTTTGCCTTTTGTTAGCGTTAGTACTTTTCTCCCGTCCCTGTAGATTCCATTTTTGATGAATAAATTCATTGCACTTCCTGCTGTACCTACATGCGAGACGACAAGCATACTTTCGCATAAGGTACGCATTCGAGATCGGGGAGCCCGACCGGTCCGTCCGAGACATAGAAAGCCTGGGCCGGCTCAAGCCCGAGTAAGAGAATCTCCAAATGGCCCAAGCCCGGCCCGCGGGCCGGGCGGGGTTCGGGATTTCGGGCCGGCCCGAGCCCGTGCACAGCTCTAGATTAAACGACTCGGCCACGGCTTCCAACGTTTCCGCGCGTGATATGCTTGGATATTTATAGATACCACGTGAATTTGCACGACTGTGTTTCAAAAATTGCTTTTGGGAACATTGTTACGCCATGTGTAGAGAGTCGAGGTAGACATCGATAGAAAGCTGAGGCTCCCGACTGTATACGCTGCAATGACTTTTACAATAGACGCCATAATTTTATCACAGGTGCCGTTGTTGTCTCGAAAGCTGAGCACACATTTTCGCCGTTTCCATAGGTTTCCCAATGCAGAATCATTAACCGCTATGGGAACAAAATTCTTGCTCGCCACAGTGTGATCACTGCATTTGGCTCGTGTGGATTGACTTCCAAAATATGTCTCTCACCTGCCTTTTTCAGTAATCGACCTGCAGCTTTTGTTATTCACGAAAAACCCGCTCGTTCCATTGAAAACACGCTAGCTTCATCCCGGGGCCGCTTGGGGCGCTAGTTGGTCCGCGTCCAGAAAAGCTGAATATGACCCCCCAAAAATCACTCGCTGCGTTGCTCTCAAGAACGTATAACACAGACATAGACCATTTCGAGGTAGACCTATTTGTATATTGGGGGTGGAGAGGAAGAATTCCTCAAGTGGTCGTGCCCTTTCATTGAACTCGCACATGGCACATGGCACTGAACTCGCACATTATATGCACTCCGATTGAAGGGCTGTGCATAACCTGACGTACACGTTGTTTGTGCTTAGAGATAATGGGGCCCCGGAACCTGCCACAGATCTCGAACGTGTGACTCCCATGTGAATTTGTTTGCTGCAATCAGGCGTACAGTATAGATAGAGCGCGCAAGAGCGAGTGGGTTCACCTTCGTGCTGCCGGTCGCTTCCACGCGAACGAAGCGGCGAGAACAGAGCGCTCAGAGATCTCTCTCTCTCTCAGCACACGCCGCACCTTGCCCATTTCGCCTATCGCTTTCAAGGTATGGGCCCGCGCGTCTCTCTGAAACGCGAAGTGGCGAGAACACAGCGCGCGAAGCTATCAGCAGTCGGCACTTTCCGTCTGCGTCGCATATCGCGTTCAAGATAAGGTCCGCGTGGCGCATAATGGTTGGACGCGGATGGATAAGGCACTAAAGAGCGATACGAGCTTATAATGATCGGAAGCTGATCAGCGCACCTGGTGCTACCGCCTGGAGTAGTTTACTTGCCTCATCAGTTCACCCTGCGCCGCCGTCCGCAGCAGTTCATGCTGCCGCAGCGCTGTCATTTATACCTGTCGCATCAAGTGTCATAACATTGACAATGACAACGGGCTGCGTGGAGGTGAGCAAGGGGTACAATGCTTACGCATACTAAGAGAACTCCCGGGGGAGATTGTGCGTGGATTTTTGCATACCTTGCTATTTTCGACAATGTTTTGTTAAAAATTTGATGTCTTAGATCAAAGTTATCTTTCCGATGGAGTTGCTAGAATTAAACTTTGCTTTTAAAATGCAACAAATTTCACTCGATTTGTCTCATAGAAGCGTATCTGCGTTTCACACGTATTAGAATAGGGAAATTTGGTGTTGGACTCGAGCTTGAGCTTCCTCTTAAGACGACCGTGACTTCGGGCAGTTACTTCCTGGGCACGTCCCGGTGTCTATGTCGCAGAGAGCTTTGCTGCGGTCGTTCAACCATTGGTGTAAGCTGCAATAAAGTTGATCGTGCCACTAGCGGATTCTGACCTGAGAAACACGCTGGCCTCAGACGTATGCGAAACAGTGGTAGTCAGCCACTAAAACGCCGTCTAATGCGGCGAATTTTCTGGCATGTTAATTTTACTAAGAGAACTTCGAGCAGATAAATTTTTTTAATCGAACCGAAAGCGAATACACGCAAGAAACGACCGCCGAATACGGGATCGAATATTTCTCTGATTTCTAATCAAAGTGAAAGGTAATTACATAGTAAAAAAAACAGTAAGAGACGCTTTTTCTACACTTTTTGATACGTGCACGTAATGTCGTCTACAACTGCATGTACTTCCGGATAACTGAGTACTTGGCGAATAAGAAACAACTGATTCTGTATTTAATGCACCAAGACAACGACAGTAATGAAACAATAAAACAGCAGGACGCCAGACTCACGTAGAGTGTTGTGTTCATCAAAAGAGCCAAGTTTAATACTACAGGATCGCACAGTGTATTCAAAGGATAGAAACGTGACGAGGCTGATCAAATAATAAATTACTCAGGCTAAATAGACACAGTAAATCTGCATATGAACTGACTACAAGTGAATTGTTTTCATGGAATGACTGAGAATTATTGAACGAAAGTTACGGGCTGCGCGCGTTTGCTCAGGTAACGACGCATCTACGCAACCATCGATGATTATCATGCAGCAGAATTATTCGAAACAATCCTTACTTGCATCGAGTGGTCTTTCTTCCTCAAGGCTCCAAAAGATGTCATCTCTCATACTCGAGCAAAGCGAATATTCTCCAAAGACGAATACATAATTTTTGTATCGGTAACGAATCGAATAGCAAATATTATTGGATTTGGATTTGAAATTTTGAATACTTGCGTCACCTTAGTGCTTACCTTGTAGCATTGCGGCATATTAGGGGCATACCACATTTGATAAGTACGAATAATTTGCACAGAATTGGCTCTCGCAATAGGGGACATGGTATAGCAATTCCACCCGTTCAATTTCAGGCTCAGTTTGCTGGTACGGTGCAATGTCCCCGTAATTTTTGATCGAAGCTCGTAAATCCTCAGTCGGAATCCTGACAGAGTCCATGTAGGCGAAGGTGCACAAGACCACAAGCGGTCGCCATGGCATACACCGAGACACTTCGCCCTGTTTACAGCACTTACACTTACTGTACAGAACTTTTATCACACTTCACACCGTTTGCGTGGCTATCTCGAAATCGACAGAATCAACATGCTTCAATATTGTGTGCATCAACAAGTAGCTCCACCCTCAAGTCCCGTAAGTTGGCATTTGTTTATCCCATTGAAGCTGAACGATTCGATATACCGAGAACAAATGCGCCGACAAAGCAACTCCGCCGTGGTCTGAAAAAAAAAAGTCAAAGAAAGAAATGTAATCAGAGCCACTCCAATCTGATATTGCTAGAGCGTCTAAATCATCTTCAATGAAATCTTCGGAGTATTTGTGTTTTTGTCCCGGCGTTCTAATAATATGCGCACGCATTCTTAGAATTTTGTAGACATGCATGCCTTGAGAGAAGCTTCAGGAGTACGTCGTATATCTTGCTATGATGGGCATTCCTCTACGCGGAAGTCGTCCCTGTGACTTACGGGCCCACTTCAATAAGAAAGGTGCTGCATTGATTTGTGCGATCGATTTCTAGCAGTTAGCTTTGGAATCGTTTTTTTTTATTGCTTTGGAATTAGCAAGAAATCTCACTCACAGATAGTACATTTCAAGATGATGTCTTTTGCACAAAACTTCGCATATATGATGGGGCATATTGTCAAAGTTCCATTGTCAACGCGCACAATAGGATCGATTGAGAGACGCGCACAGAAAGGCCACACGTTTCATGCACGCCATGCGGCATTCTCCGCCCACGCTCGGGACCCGATGCTCAGAACAAGTACCGTGTGTCACGCGAGAAACGTCCGCCGGCTAATAGCACGTTCGTTCTGCAGCACGACAAACTGAGAATATCGTTAGCGAGCAGTTCCACTTAAGCGTGAAGTGCAACTGCAGCTGCCTGACACACAGGATCCAGAAGGGCAGGTAAAGTTTATCTTTTTTTTTTGCTTAAGACTCATGTCCGTGTAACTGAATGGAAAGCTATAGAAATAAAGGCGGGAAATCGAGGAAGATTCATGGCGGCAAGTTCATTGTGCGAAACTTTCTAGCTTCATACATTTATCAGGCATTGGCAGTGTGCTTTCTACGTCTGCATTTTAGGTTCGCCTTACTAGTGTGTAGGCTGTAGTGACGACCCATAAGAAGCATTGAAAACTGCATGCTCGGCCGATGTGTCGTCCTGTTGGGACACATCCCGATTTCGTGATCTCTACAAGAGGGAAACGTCGAAGGCATGGCTTCCTTACGTAGCGACTACGTACCATGGTATACGCAACTGCATCTCACAAAGGTCGCTCTCGTGATTTTTGTCACGGCGCTCCCTGTAACTGCTAACGGCACGGCGCTCCCTGTAACTGCTAACGTCACGGCGCTCCCTGTAACTGCTAACGCCACGGCGCTCCCTGTAACTGCTAACGTAAGTTGTTTTACTCGTACATACTTGACTACAATAATGTATGCTTAACGTAGATTGCACGCACCATGATGACCAATCGGTGATGGTGCCGGGTACTCAATGACTGAACTGTTTTGTAGTTTCCGGAACTATGCGTTGATTGAAAGAAACGTTGTCATTTAGTTGATCTTGTGTTTGATAACCGGTATGATAATCACAATCATATGTCGGTGCGTTGTTTTTCCTACGCAGGGATGTTTAGTGCTTGAGAAGACATGACAGCTAGTGTTATCAATCATGCAGCTATTGAATCGTTTGTTTTATTTAAAATAGAAGAGAACTTAGTCCAGCTTATAAATTGAAACCTGCGCGCTTCCACATTTACGGTTGTCTTTAGCTTTGTCCGTGAAAGCTTATAGCCGAGATTAGAGCACTATATATTGTGAATACCTTTATATTGCAATTCAAATGACGAACTTCCTACCGGAAAGAATAACGCAACCGTAATGGTTATATTTAAAGGGGATGATAAAAATGATAAAGTGAACGATTAACCCATTCATGTTCTTCCTGCAATATTGAATAGATTCAAAATCACTACTATAGAGAATTGAAGGCTTACGAAAATATAATTTGTGGACGCAATCTGCCTAAACTTCCCAGAATATTTGCAGCATTACCCCAACAGGTAGAAAAATAGCCAGTCCTAAAATACTTTAAACACCAGAAATATCAATCGGATATTACTCGATATTACAGTCGGATATTAGTCGGAAAGATATCGTAATTATACTTTTTTCTAATCGACATTATAACATTTTATTTCGCGTTCACGGAGTTCACGGATGCTGAGAAGCACTGGATTAAGCTTAATAATTAACCACCAGACAAGAATTATGCAGATACAACGCACCCACTAGAAGTTATTTGAAGCAAAGCTTTAGCAAAGCGGTTAATTGCGCATATACGTGGTGAGCAGACAAGGACTGTTTAGGCCAGTTCGCTGGTACTTTTGTTCGGCACACATATAACCTTTGCGTGTATGTATGTCCACAAATACATCTACCGAGATAGTCACCGATGCAACACCCAGCAGCCAAGCAGTCGTGCCCAACCAACACCACCTAGGTAGCACAAGGCCTCTTCACTCGGATCCGTGACGCCATGTTACTTGGCCCGACTGCCATAGAATCTAATGGGGATGCTCCGGAGTAGGCAATTGATTTTGACGTCACCGCTTTCATCATGCCAGCCTTCTCAATGGAAATTTCGGGCCAGGTAGCGTGACGTCATGGATCGGAGTAAACAGGCCATGTGCTTGCTATCTGGGTGGTGTTGGCCCTACCCGGTAAACTAGGTAAAGAAAGCTTCGCTTTATTGAGAAGTCATTGAATACAATCACTCGTTCTTGTAAGAGGTCTGATGGTTAAGGCGTTCCTGTGAGCCAAAATTATACGCCCAGGTTTAACGTCGGGGTTCGTTTCTTTTAATTACTAGAACATAGGTTCCACATTGAAGCTAATTATGTAGAATGCTGCTATTCAATGGAACCGTTTTTTCTCTCTCCGCAGAAAATGGACACTAAATTGAACCAAGCCGGTGAGTGAGACCTTTATTGTTCAATAGTGATTTCACAACGCGATCGAAATAGGCGGTTTTGTTCAGCGACAAATACGATCAAGCAGAGAATGAATAATATTTCTGCGTCCGCTGCAGCGAGACGATAAAAATAATTATGATGATTTGAAATTTCTTTGAATGAAAGTAACGCATAGTAAATTTTCTGCAACTCCAGCGCCAGGAGAACCAGGCTTACGAGTTCGGGAGGGTGACGTAAGCCTTGCAAATACCACCGGCATAGCCTTCTCGTTTCAGGTGTTCTTTGTGTCATGCTCAGTGCAGAATTCCTACATTATGGGAACTCACATAAACATCATATAGATAAAAATAAAAGCGGGCTAGCAATTGTTTCTTGTAAAGATCACAATTCCCACCCACTTAAAAAGGAGGTAAAGAAAATCCCGGCAGGATCAAACTTGGTTGATGTCTTTGCAAGCAATATATGACGTATTGCGCATTACGATAAGAGATGCAATGCAGTCATTCATGACCGCAACCCTCGGCCACCTTGGTGGGCCTTGTCGAGATGGCGGTACCTTTAATCAGCGTTAAAACATTTTTAATGGCAAGACATGGCGTGCCTGACGTGGAACAAAAGAAGTGTCACATCCACAGCAGTAAGATGAGAGACGTGCCGCGAATTTCTCATCGTTGCCAACGAGGAAGCATCGTTCGAAATGAACCATCGGAAAATTTTGTTTATTTATTGAAGTCATTTTTAATGACAACTAGCGACATATAGTTTCCCAAGTTGGCTATAAATGGCCAGCGAGTGACAAACCATAAAGGGGGCAGAGGCAAAAGCCAAAGAAAGTTATCGCTCGAGAAAAACAGAATGTTACATCACAACAGGTCACATGCACAGCACCAGCACTATAGACCAGAGTGCAGTTCCGCGGTTGAGATAAATTCTAGTACAACTTTGTGAGCCCGACAACGAGTTAAAGCAGGACCTTACGCAAACAATAAACCATTGAGTGCAGTTCGAGCAATATTAAGCTGGTGGAAGATGCTCCGCCGCACTCGCCAACAACTGTTGAACGCTGAGCATTTCAACAGCAGGTGCTCAAGCGTTTCACTGCAGTGTCCACAAGTCGGGCACGAATGACTCGGGACACGTTCTTGACGGTGAAGGCCGTGTGCTACATCAACGCACCCAATGCGTAACATTCGGAGTACGGACCTGTTGCGGTGGGTTGAAAGCACGGAAACCGATTGGTGTAGAGTAGGATTCCTTGGCTACACGTTCATCAGGGTGCAAGCGTTGTAAGTTGTGACATATAAGGCAGTACAGTGTAGTCAAACTTGCATGAGATGTTATGGGTCAAGCCTCCAGAGCACCAGCTGCCTCGTTTCTTGAAATACCGATGTGCGACAGTGCTCATTGAAACATCAATGTTGTTCCCTCAGATGAGATTCGATGGGCGACCTTGAAAACTTAACGTAAAAAAAGGGAGTTGATCGCTGGACAAGCGGCTCAGAGCCCCGCAGGAATCACTTAGGATCCCAGCCTTTGGCAATTTAGGATTTGAGACAATACACTTCAGTGACATACTGAAGTGTATAAGTGCGCAAGACGTCTTGGGCATGCAGAGCGTATGATTGTTCGGAACGCGGGAGCATTGTTTGAACAGCCACTTGATGATCTTTCTGCAGATGAGACACCACTCGATATGGAACATTGATCAAACACAAATTAATTGAATGCAGGAATTGCCGTTGTCAGTGCTATCACATTAGTATCTAGAAGTTAGAATCTAGACACAGAAGTCGGCGGCTTTGTCTGTTTCATAAGTTCGACAACCGGTAGCTTGGCAACTCTATCATCGGTAGAGCTTACCGCGCGTAATATCACGCAAGTAATTTGAAAGCCATTACTTACCCGCTTCACGACCGCACTTCAGTCAACCTTAGTTAATTTTTTTTTTCGTATCTCGATGGGCTGGAATGACCTCCAACCCGTTGGCGTGTACACGGACTAATACCGCTCACTTCAGGCGCACAATTGAAGATCGTGTTTGGCTCAAACCTACGCTTGACGTAATACCTCTTCGATGCGGTATTTCAGGCGTTCAAACATACATAAATAAATAAATAAATATTTGTTGTTATGTTTTAAGCGCAGTTTTTTTGCCTCTTCCCACCCCTTTGCGGGTGCTGGCTGCTATAGCTGCTACCTACTTAGTGCGGGCTGCTGTATTTCGCGACTGGCCGGTCCTTGATAAGGTGCAGACCGGCACAGGATTCATTCATTCGTAGGGTTTAACATTCCAAAACAGCTCTGTCTGGAGCAGTGAGACGTCGTTTTGTAGTGCTCCGAAATAATTTTCAACCTGGGATTGTTTGGCGTATACCGAAATCCAAGTAAACAAAACGAATTACACGTGCGTTTCGGCATTTCACCTTACCTAATAGTGAAAAGTTAATTAGGCAATTTTCACTAACTAGTGCGTCAATTAGCATGTCTAGTGCGGCCTCTAGCGTTCGCCACCACTAACATACCGGTTCATGAGAAGCGATACTTCTATCCCCAAAGAGCTACTTTACATAGTCTTCGCATACGTTCTATGACTATTGCAGGTTGTGGCAAATTGGGGTCAAAGGGAAGGATATACAACGGCAAGCCTACCTTCATGGAGAACATGCCGTGGATAGTAAGTGAAACTTCTGTGCTTTATTATTGTTCCTATTCGGGAGATTTATTCCCAGCGCACGCACTTGCACTGAAGGTTAGGGCAGGTGAAGATGCTTTGAGGCAAAAAAAAAAAAGAGCAAAATAAGCTGGGAACGATGGTGCTCGTCGTGTTTGCTTTTGATGCAAATGACAAACACGGAAGAAAACAGTATACTAAGGAAAGGTGGTAATGTAGCTGGCAAATTAGTTATGCGTAATCCCGCAAGGTGGATGAAAGTTCATGAAAGGAAAAAAAAATGTTCTCCGTTCCACTGCGAGCCAGACCACGACTAAGGTCTGGCTCGCCTCACAGCTTCGAAAGGTAGCGCTGGAAACCGAGCATTTCAAGGTCTGCCCTTGTCTCACAGGTGTAACAAAAGTGCCAACCCCAATTCAAATTTATTCGAGTGTAGATGCGCATGCAGCACGGCCAGCCGCACCCGCTATATCGACATCGACATCACTCGCACTGCACGTGAGTGCCCCATCCGCACTAGGCAACAGCCGCGAAGTCATGTTTGAGCAGGGTGCGGGTGTGGTACGGAAAAGAAAGATTGAACGAGCGCTGAAAACGAATAACTGATTAAGTACCACTCGCGCAATGGGCGTTGATATCGCCTGCTTCTCACGACGCCGCCGGAGCCGTAGGTTCTGGCCTTTTGTGACCTTCATCCCAAAGCGGCAGGGAAAAGCGAAAGCTACGTTCTAATATGCATAATGGTTCTAATGGTTCATGGTTCTAATGGTTCATGGTTCTAATGGTTCATAATGGCATCGAATGCTTCACCCTCTCCTGCGAAGCTTCCCACATTTCCCTTCCAAACTGCTTGTATCGTGCAGCAGAGGCGCGAAGAGCGGACACAGCTTTAGGACGGAAATGGGAAGCACGGGACATAGAGGAGGTGCAAGTATGGCGCCGTACATGTAGACTGAACGGCGGTGGTGCTTGATTTGCCCGCGGTGCGACGGCTTCGGACTGGTACCATGCAGGGGCGTATGTGCCGAATGCGCGTGCGCGCGTGAGCGAAAGAGGAGGTGCGATTACCCTGAGGATGCAATGTAGATCCAAGTCTAGTGCTGTCAACAACGTAGCGCCCACGTGATTCCATGCGCACCGCTCTGCGAAAAATTTGAGGTAGCCATAGTCTCCACAATTCTGGCAATGCTTTTATTCTTTAGAAATTGATGTTACGTGGGAAAAATAATCAGAACTCACTCAGACTCACTCAAAACTTTAATTGTTGCTTAGTGCTCGTGTTCAGCCGGGTTCACTAGGGGTCACACTCACCAGAATTCTTCTCAGCGGGACTCACTAAGCACAGAACTCACGGGTTAGTTTGAGTCTGAGTGAGTCAACTCATGAGTGAGTTTTGTCGACCGACGCGCTAAACTAATAGACGATGCCTAAAAAGTCATGCCATGTGTCAGTATTTCTCAAACTAAGCCACATGTGCTTCTACAATTCTGAAAGTAGTTAGTCGCAGAAATGAGAGAATAACAAACACCGAACACCAAGAAGAAAAGGCAAGCAGGCGGTTAGCCGTGGTTGTGCTCGGTTGGCTACCTTGCTCGTGAGGAGATAACAAGATCAGGATAGTCGCTGTGCACATGCCCACACCGGAATGTTCACCCACGTACAGTCACACGCGGTCAACAACCCATTCGTATTCAGGACGCGCATTACTGCCGTGTTGGCCTCTTGAATGCGCACCGGATGGATTCGGCCAAGGTCACACGATACTTTGCTTCCGAGAAGGGTCAGTAGTCTGAATGGTTACACGTACGCAGAGCACGGCGTTTAGAGTGGAAGCGTGGTCCGTGGACACAGAATTTGCAGTATATTTGCGTCACGCCCGCAAGAATGGCATGCGGCGCTATTAGTCGCTAGCACATGGGCCCGAAACTGTATACTTAAGATTAGGAGAGAACAGTGATGGTGGGCAGGTCGTGTAAATGATCCTTGCTCAGTCACAAACAATTTCACTAACAAGCACATGTTCTAGATCATTAGAAGATATCATATAGCTACCCCATCATAATATTTCTAAGGAAACACGATTTCTTCTTTAGCAATAAGCATGGTTTTCTTCTTGATAGTTCCTGGGAAACTCATCTGTTCGAACCGGTAACTGATCTCCACGAGGCCGTTAATGACGCAGTAAATTAAAATAATGCTATGTTTTTTCATTTTCGAAAAGATTTGGGATTCCGCACATTCGAATAATAATGCAGGTGAGAAAACAGTACAATTAAAAACAGTACAAATATAAATGGATAGTTTATTTTTTAAACAACCGAGGCCAATCAGTCTATGTGAAATGGTACTCGTCTTACCTTTCGCATGTAAAATAGTAGCTTAGGGCTGGGGCTTGGGCCCAACCTTATTTTTAATCTATAATAACGACACAGGAAAGACTATCTTCTACTATCACGTTATTCGCAGGCCAGCGCATTATATGCAGGTGAATTATTAACACCGAAGATAATTCATTACATTTAGACCTCGATAAGCTAGCATTTTGGTGTCGCCAGTGGCCAATGGAAATTAACATTTCTTAAACTAAGGCCATGACGTTCACGAGAGCCCATTATCCAGGACAGAGCTACCAATTGAAGGAATCCATGTTTAAATGGACTACACACTTAAGTATCTCGGAGTTCATTTATCTTTTGAGTTTTCTTGGAACAAAGAAACTAATACCAAAACCAGTAAGGCATCTGACACATTCGGCGTCATGAAACGCAACTTGGCCAGCTCTACTACTTAACTATCAGCATAAACTACGCTTCTTCGATTTAAGCTAGAATACGCCTCCATCATTTCGAATCGGCATCAAACGTATCTGGTCGATAAACCAAAACTAATACACAATAAAGCAGCAACATTTATCCCGAAAAAATACTCCCGCCACTACAGCGTTACAGACATCGAGTCTCTTTCATTGGCCTACCTTGATAATCGCACATAGCAATGACGCTTTTGTACCATTTTCACGCGCTTTATTAAAGTGAATCCCTGTTCCCCGAATCTCACATCGATGCAGTTCATTGTATTTTTCAGCGTTTTGATCACGCGTTTAAAGCAAAACCAGTTTTTTTTTTCGCGCACTAATCTGTATCGTCTTTCCCAACTTCTTTTGGCAACTCAGCATTTCAATAAATTATCAAGGGGCATTGTATCTGTCACTAATCCCGATGCTTTGGTTAACGAGTCAAAGCTTTGCCTAAATCCTAAATGTGTGATTATGTTAGTGTTCATGCTTATTTGCATACTGTCTTATTTCCTGGGTACAATTATGCCACTTTACTTAACTAATGTTCGTTTTTTGCACGTTAGTTATTGTAACTGACTCGCCCCTCCAACATAATTCCCGAATAGGCCTTCAGGCTATATTAATAAATAAATGTGAATAAATAGAGATCATGATCGGTAGCTTATCAGGGTGACAAAACGGAGGTCGAGAGAATGAATGCGCTGCGTAAGGCAGTCGAGAATGAAGCGGCATGTTGAGAAGGCGAATTTTGCTGCAGCACGATGCCCTCCGCTGACCCAAGACCAGAGTAACCGGAAGTCGCTTGGGCAGGCCTTGGTAATGCCGTGGGGGCCCAAACAGTCTGAGCGTGAGGACGTCTGTAGAGCACAACGCACGCAGCACCGCTGACCGCGCTGACCGCGCAGACTTCCAGATTTTCTTCGATTCGGACGGAGCCCGTTACACGGAACCTCTAGTCGTCAGGCGCGCAAGATACCGCAGAACATGCCACAGATGTTCGGTGGCCAGTTTCATGTTCAATCGCTGTTTTACGGTCGCGCGCCCTACCTTAAAGCTAAAGCATGCTCGAAAAATGATTGGCCTTTATGTGGTATTACGCGAAAAAAATAATGCATGCCGCCTTTTTTCTTCCGTAGGTTCAAATTACGAGCATATTTTATGTTGCGCCGGGTGGTCAATTCTCATGTGGTGGGAGCATCATTACAAGGAACCTTATTCTGACTGCGGCGCACTGCTTGTTTCATAAGTGAGTCCTCTAATATGCTTCTGCACTTGATAGAAACAGCAACCGGGCCGAGTTAGTAGGTTAACGTCTTCGAAAACGAAGTACAAACAGACTATGTGAACAAAGAATATGAGAACACGAGCGCTGATTCATGAATAAATATTCAAATGAGGAGGCGCGATAATACGGAACACAAATAAATCACGTAGCACATGCCAGATTTGCAAGGTGCATCAGCAAATTATGCCACCTATAAATTTTACTTCTTTGTTATGCAAGCTGATAAATGTCTCGACTGTATCGCGGTTTATTTATTTCTTCTTCTTTCTTTAAATTTCGGAACAAAATTTTAGTTTGATCAAACACGGTCCGGTTCCGAAATAAAAAGGCAAATAGACTGTCAGGTAGCTGAGGCATACAATATGTACAAACATTCTACCTCACGTGTAAGTTAGGCTTCTAAACTACGCGCTTGTGCTTTATTTTCTCGCACTGAAAATATTTTTTTTCACGGGAATCCTTGGCCGTCTTTGGTTAGTTTTGCGATATGGACAGCCCACTGAGCCTCTTGACTGGTCACTTTCTTCGCCTAGCAATCAAGAAAATCCTAGAAAAGCGACCCTATGAAAGAAAGCAAGTACAGAGAACAGTCATAGGAAAGCACGCATAGAAGCGTTTGCTTGCTCTCCTGATCTCGTATACCTTGTGGCAATGACAATGTTATCGAGATCAGCTTTCTTTGCCTTCTTGAGGCGTTTTGAGCGTGCGTCCATCCGACTGCAGATTTTGAATAAACGTGACCTCAGCAACACAGCGAGCGGCTCCATTGCTTCAATGCTAATCGCATTACCGTCGACAGTTATCGTGCGGTGGTTCTGCCGTGTCTTTTTTAGGTATAGTTTATCATTGCGCAATCCCGTTGAAAACAAGGCCAGCAGCCAGGGCATGGCATATTTAAGGACAGCAAAGATGGTAGAGCTGTTCTGCATGTCACCTATTTGGCAAGACCAACGCCATGGTCAAGAAAGACCGAGAGAGTTCGCAAAAAACAAAAGAGCGTTGTTTCAAAACCGCGGTGTCCGTCTAACACACTGGTGGACACCTTAACCGCGGTTTTGGGGCAAATTAAAGAAAAGAAAATAGACGCAACTGCGGCACGTGGCCAGTTCAACAAGAGGTAATGTAACGGGTGGAAAGCGTTATACATTTTTCCCAGCAGCGAGATTTACGGTGTGTCTGCCGGTCATGTGGACGTCGACGCGGGCGGTAAGGTCGATGCCCCGCAAGAAGTCTAGTAGACCTTGGGTGGGGCTGCTACGTCTTGAGCGCGTGGCACCGGAGGTAACAAGAGGTCCTGAAGGTTCGCCGTACGGAAATACAAGTGTCGGTATGCAGACACCATGCGGCTACTTTCGGGGTTGTGAGCTGAACATTACACAAAAAATCTGAGCCAGGGTCTCATTATCCTGAAAAACGAAGGAATTAGAGGGAGGCCGTTCGACCCTGCTGGGAGAGTCTTTCTGCGGTATGTACACATCCGATCCCCAGCACGAGTATGAAGGAGGGGTCTTTGCGCAAAAGTAATGTCTGACACTGGTCGCTCTTCCCCTCCAGCGCACGCTCGGTCATGTGACCTACAACACTGGGGACGCGAGAGGGCCATGAAGCCACAAGTCCTTTCGGCGCACCCTCTCAATCTTTCTGTTCACCCTTAGCCTAGGGCGTTGAGGAGTATCGTAATCGTCGGCGAAAATTTCTTTGTGCGTTTGTGAGAGACTTCAACGTCAGCGTAATTTTAAAAGGCCTTTGGTAACGCGCGCGTGTATCACTTAACCTTTTTTATAGGTTTGAATTTTTCACTTTTAAGGTTAAGACCGATGGTTTTCAGTGAGCGCATATTATGCAGTGAGACGCGTTGGTAGTGTTCCGTTAGCGCACGTCCTGTGTAGACGGGAGGAATGTTAGCGATTGGATCGCACGTGTGTTCTGAAGCTGGCAGCGTTCTGAGGTTTCTCTGAAGCATGCGTGGAACTAGTTCACACTTGACCCGTTTTTTGAAAAGTCCTTCTGAGTGCGCAAGTTATGCAAGTTTAGTTTAGCGCTTCCCTTAAAGCCTGTTCTGCCTGGAGGAAACGTCTGCGTGAGATGCAATCATGCGTTGTGAAATGTGACCGTAATATTGACGGTACTTTGACCATGCAGCCGCAGAGTCGACAAGGCTGTTCAGTGGCACCAGTACGTGAGATAAGTAGTCCAATGTTATAGAGTACAAAGAGGCTCTTCATAAAGTTACGCCGTCTAAGTGTTTTGAAGCGTTAGTTACTTAGAGCCTTTGGTTTAATTCATATACAATTGCTGTAATGTAGCGCGACAGTCGGGCTTCGTCGGGGTCAGAGCAACGTGACCGCTCTCCCTAGTGGCAGAAAATTTTGAGGTCGAAAGTTTCAGTTCCTACCTGAGCAGCTCATATTAAAATTGTAGTGTGATGCCCAGTGGTTCAACAGTTGATTCCGGTCGTCTGAGCGCTGTGTGGTACTGCGTTGCCGGAATCGACTCTTCCGTGCCGGTTATTGCGAGATGGTTGGAAGCATTCTGAGTTTGCAGTTGTTGCAGGAGACCGAGCGTTCTTCTTGGTCACGAGCGATTCTCATCCTGCCCGCGCTGGCCAGTCGACATTTTCCGGGCTGCGGAGGATATATTAAGTTTGGCGTACTCGTTGAAGAGCGGAGGCTGGGATCAGTGTGTTACCGACGTCAAACATCATATCACGGAGTCGACGTGGACACTGAGGTGCTGAAAGATTTGGCTTTCTTACCAGAAGGTGCGTCTTTCAGTGACGGCAAATCGGAAGACTTCGGCCTCGGAACGAGACGTCGGAGACGGTAGGACTTGGGGTGACTTTGCCTTCTCGCGATCTTAGGCCATGGACCTCTCCCCGGTCGTCATTGAAACACTGGGTCTGGTATGCTGACTTCCCCCCTTCCAGGATCAGCTTGGAGCCGGCGCATGTGCTTTGTGTCAT
The DNA here is from genome assembly GCF_038994185.2 of Dermacentor albipictus. Classification (NCBI taxonomy): domain Eukaryota; kingdom Metazoa; phylum Arthropoda; class Arachnida; order Ixodida; family Ixodidae; genus Dermacentor; species Dermacentor albipictus. The sequence goes on from NC_091830.1 coordinate 52,179,571, forward strand.
CCTTCTCCTCTTCGGAGGCGGTGTCCTGTGTCATTACGAGCCACCGGACTTGTTGAGTGAGACACGATCAGGTTAGCCAGCGAGTGATCAAGTGGAGCGTGCTTTCCCAGAACGACGTAGTAGCTATGACGCGTAGCTTCTGCGTGCTACGATGTACGGCGCTCCGTGCTCCTCTGAGTGCGACTATGACTTTTCTCTGTAAATAAATTTGCCTCACCTGTGTAAACAACCCGCCCTCTCCCTGTGCCGTTTCTCCATCCTCTCGCCCTCGTACTCAACACTAAAAAGCAACCATCGTTAGGAAGGCTCGGACGACGGCTTGGGCCTGCTAAGCCTAACTGTGGATCCCGGTAGCGTAGGCCATGGCAAGCCGCTTAGATCGATGCACGGACGGCGCAGGCCAGAGAGCGACCCCCTGCGTAACGCCAGACATGGAAGTCTGCGACCCCAAATCCTACAGACCACAACCCAGTCACGCCATCTATGTTTACATTAGCAGGAAAACCAGATGTGGACAACAGAAAGCCACAAAACGAGAAGCAGGAGGAAACGGTAATCTTTCAGCCGCAAGTTCATTACTGCAAAAAAAGAGGTAAATATTTAGGAAGAAAAGAAGGAATAAATTGTATGTTTCGTTTTACACTGCGTAGTCTACAGATGTTCACACTGGTCGACTACATCTTGGCGCACAGGAAAAGAAGTGCGCTTCAGTTCCGTAGCTCTAGCTGCGCTGCCACAGGAAGCTGTAGCCGGCTGTAGGTAGCGTCCTGTTCCGCCACGCTTTTAATAAAAAAGATGAAGATGCCTGACCGACGATGGAATCGAGCCTCTGCCGTCGAGCACAGCAGCCAAACCCCCTAACCACAACATGGCTCGCTTTTTCTTGCTAGTACGTCACTGATATTTGTAAGCTGTCCCGAAACCAGTAAGAGGTCCCGATCGGGCGCATACCTGTGGAATTACAAAGCCAGCCAGCTTTTTGAAAGGCTCGGTCAGCGATTTTCGCGTCTTTTTCGTTTGACTGCTGGCGCTCTGAGATTTCGCTCTCTCCGGGACCGATACACTTTTCTCGGTATTTTCCGCGTGGTGCCCTAAAAATAATTGTGCGACATTGCACTGGCTTCACGAACGCCCATCTTGTTCCTGCTCTAACATTTCTTAGCCGTAGCACAAATGGCGTCGTTTATTTAATTTACACCACATCACACAGTCGTAGGTACGTACGAGCGGTACGATTGCATAGCAGATTGCCGCCGATGACGTCACAATCCGCGTTTCTCTCTGAGTACGCTCGTCCGCTACCGACATAGAGAGCAACAATTAGCATGTCGTGGGTCCACGTCGAACGGCTGGCGTAGATATGGTACCATCGCCGTCATACAAACACCTTCAACCTGGTCGTCATCCTGCTTATGACGTCACAGACACGTACGGCCACGCCCCCTCTCCCTCCAACTCTACACAGCTACTCAATTTTCGCAAACACGTTGGCCCATTTCGTATCGCATTGCGGAACCCCGAACTATCCCAGCTAACCAGGTGCCTGCAAAATGGTTCGCATCACATCTATTCCTGCAGTGCGTATGACCTGCATAACTAGTTCGTATTCTTTCCTAAAAACCTCTACACGTATATATTAAGTTAGTATTACCTGTAACCATGTTGGCTGCAGTTGTGTTCTACTTGTTTTACCCCACAATACTCTAAACACATTTTGCTTATCTTGAGTGCTAACCACGGTATAGAGAATAAACATCTACCGGCGGAAAAAACACTTATTGTATATACGCTGTTCTTATTACAGTTGTTAACACACGTTTCTTTATTTCAGAGGCGTCTTTGCGCAAATGGTCATGGTGTTCTACAGCTCCGACCTGTTTATGACCGGTAAAACACTTCTAGCTGAAAAGATGATACTGCACCCAAAATTTGTAAACAAGTTTGTGCTCCAGCATGACGTCGCACTTCTTAAAGTAAGTTTGAAAATTCTGAAGCAGGCTTCAGCGATCACAAAAGCGTTTTGGCCTTATGCAATTCACAAAAAGTGCACGCAAAAAAAAGAGTTACAGCACTTTCGTATTGCTATTTTAGGCAAGATTTTAATACATACTCTCAATGAAGATAACGAAGATATACAGGAATTCATGTCCTAGAGGGGCACACACACGAATGAGGGACGCCACATTGGAAAGCACCACTTTATCATGCACCAAGCCGCCATTTCGTAGCATGTGCCTACCTCGGTAGTGTTTTGCATACCGTCCTCAACAGAATTTAGTAGCAGCAGAAGCAAAAAAAGAAGAGAAATTACATTCCTGAAAAAGAGAATTTGACTCTTCCGATGCCAGTCATTTCATATAAAATGACATGACATAACTGCCAACAAAAATGTCTCAATTCAGCTTTTTCGGAACTAAACTTTTGCAAAGAGGAATATGAGTTTTCGATTTCGATATGCTGACAACGTTGCTTACAGCAGTCAGGTAGGCGACGTCATATGTGTAACGCCACAGAAGCTTCGCCTTCGGGGGACTGCGCGAATGCAAGTGTCACCTCGTGCTGTTTAGAAATGCAATTTACGCAAACACACAAAGAAAAAAACATTTTTCTTGCCCGTATATAGGCACTGTAGGTTCGGAGGGACCGTAAACATTTTTTCGATTGATCAGAAGTTCGCTTTCGCTGAAGTGATCCACAGAACCTATTAAATGCTATGGCCACGACACAAAATAATAATTGAACGAGCGCCTAACCTAAAGGAAGAATAATTATTGGACTTGCATATTAGAAAGTTTTATTTTATGTACCATTTTAATATTTAAGCTATTGAGCAATTATTGATTACCGGCGCTGCGCAAGTGTTTGCGCTGTCACAAAAGGCGATAGTTTACCTTGATTGGTGGAGAGTTATTGGGTGCATTGACATCGCATAAGTGTAAATGGTGTGAAACACACAGCACGTCGAATACCGAAGAAAGGAAGAGAAAAAAAAACTTTAAAACACCCAAGGCGTCGTCAGCTGCGCCTTGTATGAAACTGATAGATGTAGCTCCTGGGAAGTGGACTCACCCAGTTGCCAGCCTCCGGGACCGGAAGTACACCGAAGGCCCCCTAAATCGCTCTTTCCGTATTGCCAACCCTGCAGCTTTCCACGTCGTCATCGGCGCTGGCCTATCAGATGATATTAACGCAGATACAGGGCCGCTGCAATTTTCAGTGTTCTGACAGCCAGAAGGCAGTGAGATAGTTCCTGCAGCGCACACAGATGACGTCATGGCCACGTCGGTAGGGACTGACGTCATAGTTGTGACTAATGCTACATTTGACGTTATGTGAAAAGACCGGTTTGAATTAATTATTAGGCACACGTTGTTATGACGACACGCAGCAGGGAGTGATACACAGGTTTTCATAGGCCTATATTTACAAAGTAATACTGTATAGTACTAAAACAACGCGTTAAAGTTGATGTGAGATTACCTCCAAAATTTCTGATTGTTTAAATCAGTCTGATGGATCATGCGGGTGTCATCTATTGAAACATTTTCTCTTTATCTGGAAATGACCAGTTACATAACGTTTCATTGAACAGCTGGCAGTGGACCTGCAATTCAGCAGACAGGCTAAACCAGTGTGCCTACCTACAGCAAAAATGGACCTTGCAGGCAAGACTCTTGTAGTTGCCGGCTGGGGAGCAACAGAATGTAAGTAGCAAGGTTTTCATTGTGCACAGTTGAAACTATATTTGTTATAAATGAGGAAAGCCATAAGCGCTGAGGCAAGATGGCAAGGTGACGGCGTTTGGCATCTGCAGAAGCAAGCACATTTAGGGGGCGACAGACATGCACCATTACTGTTTCACGTACTGTCGTCATAATAGCGGATAACTGCATGTTGACCCATTGCTAATTGTTTGCTGACGGTACAAATGCATTCCCAACAGATATTGCTTGCCTAGCTCCGCGCCATGAAAAACCAGAATGCAGACGTTGTCGTCTCTGTAACCATTTTTCGGATTAAAGTGAAGTTTTATGGTCACCAGCTTCGGAATACACCATTTTAGGAACATTCTTAGCTCACACCTTTTTTTTTTCTAAATCTCAGTTGCGACAGGGTAGAAAGTGCCGCGCACAATGCGAAGCCCGTAGTGCTTCCCGCATACGTTTCCTGGTAAAGATTACTGCTGCTTAAGCTGCCGCACCGACGCCAGCTTGCGACGTAGGGAGTTACGTCACTAACCTTTCGTATATGCAAGAAGCAGCCTAGCAACTTATTTCAATGTTGCTGCAGCAGCGCTATGGGCGATGGCGTGCTGTCAAATTTATCATCACTGCCATTGCTACCATTACTCTAAATTACTATTATTACCATTAGCTTAAAGCAATAAAGCATTTCGTATCACCCTCAGTAGTTGTAGCGGTGGTTTTCAACAGCTTCGTTGGACCACTTTCACGGAGCCTGGATGGCGGGTCAATTTATATATGCACACATGAGCTTGGTAACGAAAGTAAAATGCGCGCGCGTACACACACGCACACACGCACACACACACGCACACGCACACGCACACACACGCACACGCACGCACATGCACGCAGACGCACGCACAGGTACACGCACGCATGCACGCGCACACACTCACACCACACACAGCAAGCTTCGCCTTTGAACAAGAAAACTTTGGCTAAAAATGGATTTTCGGACCAATCTTAGCGCGTGTTTTTACCGCCAGTATTTTTCAAGATTTGTTTATTCGTTAGAAAAACGGAAGATACAGGTAGCATATTATACAGGGGAGGGTCCCAAAATCAAAGATTGCAACGGCACCCTCAGGACGCTTGCATAAGGAGAATGATGCGCTCTGCGTCCTCTTGGCTGTTTAATTTTTTTTTTCACATCCATGGTCGCCCTTAGGCCAGACTTCGACTGTCTCCCACCGAATAAACACATGTAATTCCAACCCATCAATCATCGGCCTTACGATGTGTCCACGTCAGAGCGTGAAAAGAAAATGAAGATGCTCGCTAAGGACATAACCGAATCATCATATATTCCTTGACCATCCCTCACCATATCACCGAAAATAGATGACAATACTAGGCGATTCTGTATCGATTACTGCCACTAGCAAAATTTTCGAGAAGAACGCGTAACCTTTTTTTCCCTATTCACGACGCCCAGTGATAATAATTGATGATGAATTTGATTGGAATCCCTTTCGAAACAGGGCGGTGACAAATAGTCATATGCACTGCTTGATCCCTACTCGGGCATTGCGTGCATCTATTGCAGTTTACCCTTTTTCCTATCGCTCTTCGGTCTTTCCTATTTTCATCGAAACTACTAAATTTATGCTGTACAGTTAACTATGCCTGCAATGACTCCGGCCCTATCCTTCTGTTCCCTGCTTCTTTTCTCGCCAACACTCTGATGTCCTCTTGCTTACTCTATCCAATTCAATTCGCCTTATTTAACATCAAAACGTTGAGGAAGGCGAAAGTGGTCCACTGGCCTTTCTAACACGCAGTGGCAGAGCGTAAGGTGAGGAGTTACATATTCAGTAGAATCATCGTAGTCCCAGTAAGATGACGATTGACTAACATAATGCACATAAAGAACACACATATGCAATGCTACAATTGAAAGTGAAAAAAATGCAAACGCGAATAGCGAGTGCACATTATACATAAATGTAATCAAAATACACACTGCAATGCACAATTTGTTAAATACTCAATAAGAAAAATGCAATTTATCCATTTTTGCGCAAACACAGAAAAAAAGCACAATAGCGAGCGTTAAACAATGCAGATATCGTTTCGACAAAAAGGTAAACTAAATCACTAAATTTGGTAAATGTACTTAGCCTAGCGCGTGGCGCACCCCTGTATATACAACAGCATGTATTTAGTGTCCTGTCTCTGCGTTTTAACTTCGACAAGGTGTTTAGAGTGTTCTTATTTCTGTTAATGCACATCTTATAGCGTTGAGTTAGTGTTTACTCATCAATACCAGGCATTGGAAAGAGGAAGAGTAATAAGCGCCCCCGCTTGCAGGAATAGTGAAGTCTTTATTTTCACCCTTTCCACCCAACGTGGGAGCTGTCGAAAGCGGTAGTCGTATGCTGCTACTCACTTAAGTACATCTTTACTATCTCCAAAAAGATAAGCATCGGCAACAGTTAACTACGTATACTATAGACGATCGTCGACGGGCCACAACTTGCATCTCAAGCACAAATATATCTACAAATGACTATGCGTATCCTGTGTGCAATCGTGGTGTATTGGTTTAGTGTCTGGAGTGCTTGATTCTTACGGGCCGTACCCGGGTTCGATTTCTAGTGTATGATGCGGTTCAATGCTGCTTGTAATAAACTGCGTGCAAAATGAAACTACGTGCAAAATGAGGCAGACGGCACTCGCAGAACTCGCAGCTGACCCCCGCAGCGCGCCCCCTTGGTGTCCATTGTCTTGCGTTTGAACGACGCGTGGGTAGTGGTCTCCCTAGACGTTCCCGCGGCAGCTCCCCCGCTCATAGCAGATCAGGTCCGCGGTGGCGTGTGCAGGCACAAAGCTTGCTTCGTCGAACTCGGCTCCAGCTACGGAGAGTTTAGGACGCGCGTATTGTTCCCCACACACAGTCTACTTAGTCACGCCGTGGCTAGAGGTTTGCGGCGACGCTCCAGGAAAAGCTGACGCCCGCTGTCGCAACTGGTTGGGAAAACGTGCACATCAGCGGGCCGTTCTTAACAGCGCCTCCATGGTCCAGAAAATCTCGACTGTCCAGCGCTGAAAACCGCTGGGCAGGAAGAGAACATCTGGTGGCCAGGGGGTGATGCCCTGGCTCGCAGCGACCACTTGTGTAATGATGTCACCGCCCCAAACATCCAACAAGGACAGGCAACTGCGAAACGAACCCTACAACACGGCTCTACGCCGAGATGACGTACCTTGGCTCTCACTTTAGACCCGCTAGGCTTCAAAGAAAACATCAGTGTAGAAACAAAAAATGGTGCATTTCGGTATGCCAATTCTTGAAGCAATTTCATCCTGACGAATTCCGCAATCATGGAGGGAATCCTGCTAAGTGAGAAGGGATCTTCTTGGCCTAACAAAATTAACACTAGTACCCCTAAAATTTAGGCGGGACCCTTAAACGCAGAATTCAAATTAGCCTGCTCAAACGATCCGCATTGGTATGCAACTTTCCCTTCTTATATCTAATGGAGAAGCTGTACTCTTGGAGAGTGAGACTCCATCGGAGCAAGCTGCCATTTTTGTGTGACATTTGATTGAGCCACGTGAGAGGAGAGCGGTCGCTCTCGAAGATGAACTTCGCTCCGTACAAGTAACACGACAACTTCTGGGCGGCGCAAACTAAACAAGCGCATTCTTTCTCTGAAGCGCTGTAGGCTTCCTCTATTATATGTAGTTTACGGCTGGCATAGAGGATAGGATGCTCCTCGTTATCGTCACTGAACTGACTAAGTACCACGTCCATACCCCTGTCGCTTGCGTCGCATTGAACTATGAACTCCTCTGTGTAGTCTGGCGCGCGAAGCACAGGACAAGAAACCAATAGCGTTTTCAAACTTTGGAAAGCGTTCTCTTTGTCCTTATCCTAGTGTACGGTACTTGGTGCTCCCTTTCGGAGGGCGTCGGTTAATGGACTTGCCATTTGCTAGTAATTCGCAATGTACCGTTGATTGTACCCCACAAGTCCCAAAAATGAACGAAGGTCTGTTTTCGTGTGCGGCTGAGAAAATGCTCCCATTGCAGCTATTTTCAGCTCGGCCGGCCGTCTCGTGCCCTGGCCAACAACATGGCCCAGATAAGTAACCTGCGAACAGCCAAATCTACACTTTTCCGCTTTCATCGTTATTCCGGCTTCCCTGCACCGTGAGAACACCTGTTTGAGGTGCGATACGTGTTGCTCCCAGCTGTCCGAAAAAAATTGCTACAGTATCAAGATATGGCAAGGCGAACTCCTGCAAGTCTTTTAGGACAATATCCATTACCTTGGAGAAGCTTAACGGCGCGTTCTTCCGCCCGAAGCTGAGTGCGAGAGGGCGAAAAGTGCCTACAGGTGAGATGAATACGGCATAGCGGCTGGCACTTTGTGAAAGGAGAACTTGCCAGTACCCCCGCACGAGATCTATAGTTGAAAAGTATTTAGCAGTGCTAACTCTTTCAATTCGTCCCTCAATGTTCGGTATTGGGTACAGCTGATCTCTAGTGATGGCATATAACTTCTTGTAGTCAACACACGGACGAGGGTCCTTGTTAGGGGTTTTTACCAGTGTTAGCGATGACGTGTAGTCACTCTCAGGGGGCTCAATTATTCCCAACTCTAGCATGTGCTGTATCTCCGCCTCCATAATTTCTCTCTGTCTTGGAGACACCCTGTAAGGCTTTGATCTTACGGGTTCGGTTGATGTCAGCTCTATTTCATGCGTTATTAGTTCGGTTCTACCTGGCCGATCGCTGAATCTGTCGAGATATTCCCCTAACGCCCCTTTTAGGTCATCTAGCTGCTCGGGTCTAAGAGCGTGCCAGCTTACCGAATGTTTTACTACTTCTTCTAGGCCGATTTCAGAGTTGGAGGCCGCCCTATACTCCTTAAACTTGGTACTAGTGCCATCCTGCTCCTCGATGGTATAGTTAACGACTCCGCTCCGCTCTATATAGGGTTTCATCAAATGCAGTAATATATCCTCACCTCCTTCCTGCGACCGGGCATTTTCAGAGCGTAGTTAGTATCTGAAAGTTGGTGCAACACTTTAACGGGCCCGTCCCAATGAACTTCAAGCTTGTTCTTTCTTGAAGGTTTGAGGATCATTACCTGTTCTCCGGCGTTAAATGTACGAAGCCTCGCACTCTTGTCGTAATAGATTTTGGCGTTCTTTTGCGCCACTCTCATGTTCGACTAGTTCTTGGGTTGCGCTTAGCCGTTCCAGCAGATCTAGCACGTATTCGATCACCGTTGAACTCTCTCCTCTTTCCTCCCACATCTCTCCTAACATTCTTAGTGGAGAACGGAGTGTCCTCCCATACACTAGTTCTGCTGGCGAGAACCGTGTAACTTCACGTGGAACCGTTCGCAAAGCAAAGTTGCCGGCAGATAGTTCTCCCAGTGCTCCTTGTGCTCGTAACAGAACGCACGGAAAACTCGCTTAAGCACTGAATGCCACCTCTCTGCACTGTTTGACTGAGGGTGATAGACGGAACTGTGTATTAACTTTACCCCGCACTTTTGGAAGAATGTGGAAGTCACTGCGCTCGTGAATACTCACCTGAATTCCGGCTGGAAACCCAACTCGTGCAAACACTGTCAAAAGCGGTGGAGCTTAGCTCTTTCAGAGGGATTGCTTCTGGAAACTTTGTAGCCGGACAGAGCATGGTACACAAGTACCTGTAACCCGATTTTGTTTTTGGTAGAAGCCCTACCGTGCCTATCACAAGTCGTCTGAAAGGTTCTGTTTAGTGGAGCTTTCCATGTCTCTCCTGGTTTACCCGAGCGCTGGCAGGCGTCGCATGAGCTTACAAAGTTTTCTACGTCTTTGAAACAGCCAGAACAGTAGTATTCCATAAGCATTCTTTCCTTTGATTTATTTATGCCTAGGTAGCCGGACCACCCATTTCCATGACATAGACTCAAAAGGGCCTCCCTCTGCTTAGTAGGTACGACTAACTTGTCTAAAATCCTACCTTTTCGATCTCTGTAGTGCCGATACAACAATCCTCCTCTCTCATGTATCGTCACGTTGTGCCTAGCAATGCCTTCTTTAGCTGTGTGATGTAATTTAGCTAAGCTCTCATCATTCTTTTGCTCGTCTGCCAGTGACTCTCTATCTACACGTAAGAGCTGATCAAAGTTCTTTGAGGCTGGTGATAATAACGACCCTGTCTGGCTTGCGATTACGTCAGCTTACTCTTCCTGAGGCTTGAACTTTGACACTCTAGTGATACGCTCTCATTGTACTGGTCAGCTTGCAGGCTCTCAACTGTTTTTTTTTTGTCCCTCGGGGGTAGCTCGGATGCGGGTATTGAAGTTATTCCTTTTCCTGCTTCCGCTGTAGCAGCTTGTGCATTTTCAGCCGATAGAAACGCGATTTTACGAGCTTGGCCTCGGGTCAATGCCTGTACTATGCTCTCTCCCAGTTTGAGCCCTTTGTCACGCAGTAACTGATTCGAACGATTCGAAAAGATGTAAGGGTACTGCAGTGAAAAAAAATTGGAAACTGCAGCCTCGGTCACTGCCTCCCCGAATGGTCCACTGATTTTGACTTTGACCCTGGGCATCTGTGTTCTTCTACAACTTGTTTGAGCCATGCTACTTCTCCGGTGAAGTCATCTACCGTCACGTAAGACGGATGGACAATGTCCATCGTGGCGGCACTGTCTCTTAGCACCCGGCAAGGCTTGCCATTAACTTGCAGGTCGTGAAGATATGGGCTTAAAAGTTCCATATTCTCGTCCTTTTCCTCCACGTAGGAGAAAACTACGCTATGCTTCCCGCAGTTTACAGCTATATGTCCCAGTTTGTGGCATCTATAACAGCGGATTGGTCTGAATGATTCGAATTTTCTTTTCTGCTCTTTTGGTAGTGCTTCTCCGTTTGATTTCTTCTCGCTCTTTTCTGCAGGCTTTTCCTCCCCGTCTACAGGCTCCGATCGCTTAGTCTGCGAACCCATTTTGAACGGAAATTGTTTCCGCGGTCCATTTCGACTGTGCCATTTACCGTCCTCGGCGTTCAGCTTTCTACGCGTGGCCTACTCTTCGGCTAATTCCGCCGGCCTTTTCACAGTGTTTACCTCTCCTCTGTCTTGCACCCATAGCTTCACAGATGGTGGGATGCTTTTGTAAAACTTCTCTAGACACATGCATTCAACGATCCTGTCTCTGCTCTCGTACGCTTCCGCGCTTTTCAGCCACTCGACTAGGTTTGCCTTTAAGCTATATGCAAACTCCGGATACCCCTCGCTATCTTTCTTGCCTGTGCTCCTAAACCTTTTAAGAAAAGCTTCGGTGGAAAGGCGGTATTCTTTCAGAAGACTAGCCTTAACTTTCGCATAATCATATGCATCTTCAGCACTGAGTCTGTCGATCACTTACGCCGCCTCACACGGCAACATAGACAGCAACCACTGTGGCCATGTACTCGGACAGAAGTTCATCTTCTCGCATGTCCTTTCAAGACTGCTTAGGAACAAGCCTATGTTGGTCCCGACCTCAAATTATTTTAATAGCCTGTCCAAGCGGTATGATTCTGCCTCACTTGATCGTCCCAAAGTCCCTTCACTTCCTTGAGAAAACTCCAAACGCTTTCTTTCAAGTTGCAGTTGCATTTTTCTTAACTCGCCATCTTTATCGCTTTCCTCTCTCTCTCTCTGTCCCGTTCTTCTCTGTCGCGTTCTTCTCTCCCTCTGTCCTTTTTCTCTCTTTTTTTCAGAAGTTCCAACCCCATTTCAATTTCTTCCTCACTGTCCTGTTCGGAAATTAGCTGCAATAATATCAATTTCGGCATTTCCTTCCGTACATCTAGGCCCAGCTTTTCACCAACAATCAACAATTCCTCTCTCAGCAGTCTCATTAACTCCATGATTGCTGCTTTACTTCCTTGGTCCTGCTCGCTAAAATTAGCTAGGAAAACACAACCTAGCGAACAATCAACAATCTAGCTTCCCTACAGTTCTAAACAGAACAACCACAATATGAAGCCTAGAGAGTCAAAGCAAGAACCAAGCACTCACTGCTAACACAGCACCACGTCGCAAAGTCCATCTCAGCGCTGTCAGCCAGTTGTAAGGATTGGGGACTCAATCGCATCGCTCGTAATCAGTTGTCAAGATTGGAGTTGAGCATGAATTAGATAGTAGCTGGCCCACGCCATCGTCCAACTTATCCACGCTAAGGACGTTGTTGAAGGAAAGGACAGCTTCTCATCTAGAACGAGGAATATGGGTTTCTTTACAGTATCGACGTGAGGATGTTGCAGTTCATCAGTCTAGCATGACTTCGAGAGAAAGTACGTCAGTCTAACATGACTGCGAGAGAAAAAGTACTGAGCAGCCGCACAACAGCGGTTTATAAACACTCGGTCCTCCCTCGATCCATGGTGAGGGAAAACGTTCGACCCGGAGACGAGCCGCCTGTTCACGAGGAATCACGCACACGCACACACACAAACACACACACACACACACACACACGCACACACGCACACACACACGCACACACACACACACGCACGCACGCACACATACGCACGCACACCCACACGCACACACACACAAACACACACACACACGCACGCACGCACGCACACGCACACACACAGGTTCACGGTCTCCCCCCCCCCCCCCGAGGCAGAGGGCATTCGCAGAACTCGCAGCTGACCCCCGCAGCGCGCCCCCGTGGTGTCCATTGGCTTGAGTTTGAACGGCGCGTGGGATGTGGTCTCCCTAGACGTTCCTGCGGCAACTCCCCCGCTCATAGCAGATCAGGTCTGCGGTGGCGAGTGCAGGCACAAAGCCTGCTTCGTGGAACTCGGCTCCAGCGACGGAGAGTTGAGGACGCGCGTATTGTTCCCCACTTAGTCACGCCGTGGCCAGAGGTTTGCGGCGACGCTCCAGGAAAAGTGGGCGCCCGCTGTCGCAACAGGCTGGCAAAACGTGCACGTCAGCGGGCCGTTCTTAAGAGCCCAAGCATAAGCGAAGGTGTAGTGCGCGCCGTCCAGTCTTCACCAAAGACAGGCACGCACATCCGGTTTGGCCGCTCGGCGGTCGTTTTCGAGTCAAACAAACGGCCAAACGCACTCAGCCCACCAATAGACAGTTTTAGTATAGCGTACGCTATTCCATTGCGGACGCTAAAAAATAGCGGGTCGTCACTGCGCATGCGCCGTACGCTATACGAAATAGCGGGCATAGCGGGCGTACGCAACGCAAACGAGATAGCGTTTCGCCCGCTTCGAATCGAATTTGGCGTTGCTTTTGTAAAATGCACTTCGTTCGTAGCAAATGACTGTGTAAGCGGCTTTCGCTTAGTCTCAGGCCGCTTCGACACCAGAGTATTATGGATAACTTCGTGGTGTTTTCGAGATCGCTTCTCATTTCCAACGAGCCGAAGCCTAACGAAAGAAACGTTTGAGATGGTAGCGCCACCTATCGCTACAGGCGCGAAATAGCCGCAACGACGGAATATAGCCTCAGAGATCCGAAGATATGGTCGGCCAACTAAAATTGTGGAAAACGTGCGCCGCTTAGCGTACGCTATTTTATAGCGTATAGCGTACGCTATAGTTGCGTACGCTAAACTAAAACTGTCTAATGCCGGATACCGTCGCGGCCGACCTTACTAGACTCCCGTGACTGCGTGGACCCATCACCGATACTCGCAACTCGTGGCGCTGCTGTCGCCCTTTGCTCGGTCAGCATGGTGCGGACGGCGCGACGAAGCACCGTCCATTGTTTATCTGTTTTGGCGCGTTGTATACATGAGTGTTTTGCAGCAGCCTCGGTGCACTTTTGCCACAATCTTGTGAGTTTTAAATGCCGTGTGCCTTTTGAAGAGTTTAGGGCCATATCATCCAATTTTATTTGGTAACGCGAATTCATACTTATGCTCCGCTCCTGCAGCGATAACCTGCTTTGAATGTGCAAGTCTCCTCTCAAGGGAGCGAAGCTCATGAAGGTTTCAACATTGCAATTGTGAATGCGGTTCTCTGATGATGGAAATGGTGCTAGCTTCATTTTTTTTTTTCATACCGGAATGAAGTGCTGATGGTGTGTATATACCGTGTGTCCCAGCTAGCTTCAGCCAGAGCTTTAAAATATGCGAATGCCACGTATCTGGACACAACTAAGGTGAATTACTTAATTCAAAAATAAATTACTAATTATTTCACCTAGTTAGGTAATTCATTGCCACCACCAAAGGTCGAGGATTCAACTCTCACCAACGACCGTGGCTCCGAGTACCTTAATTAACTATATATAAATTATCTTCTCCTTAATTACCACCAAAGGTCGACGATTCAACTCTCACCAACGACCGTGGGTTCAAGTACCTTAATTAACTATATATTAATTAACTTCTCCTTAATTACAACGAAAGTAAGTGGGTTCGACTCCTACTAATGCTCGTTGGTTCGAGCGCCTTAACTATATTTTACGAGCTGCGCCTTAATTAGCATCGCCTTAATTGACACCAACAGACGCGGGTTCGAAATATTCCCCCTATGGTCGTGGGTTCGAGTACCTTAACTCTATTTTAATTAAGTATGCCCTAATTAACTTCGCCTTATTCACTCTGCCTTAATCCACGCTGCTTTAACTGGCGGCGTGAACTGCCTCGATTGGTTCGCTTGGGCTCCCGTGAATTTTTTGGACCATCGTGTGGTCGCGCTAACATCGCCTCATCAGTCGTACCATGCGTTCGGATTAATAATTAATTAACAAATAGACGGCAAATTCAGGTGTCAGTCAGTGCTCCTGTAGTGTCTTTCTTGCATATTTATGTTGCTACTTGCTTCTATTGTTCGCGATTGGCTTTTAATTTACGTAGCGAAGATATTATAGGAAAATGTTTATTGTCCTGATTCTATTTTCTTCTTTCTATATAGCTGCAAACAATAGCAAGATTCTTCTGCGCGCAGAAGTTGTTGCTCTCACAGATGATGAGTGCCAAGCATCATTACGAAGATTGATAAATCCCCTCACGCGACGCCCCATGCGTCCTGGTCCCGCAGTTTGTGCTTCTGGCTTAAACCAGCGCGCCTGTAAGGTAAGCACAGTTTGCCGTTGCTTTAGGAAATCAAGGTCATGTACAGAGCGTTTATGCAATGGATTACCCTTTTAGTTAGCTGCCTTGAGCGTAGGCCACTTTATCACTGATAGTTGATTTCTTCTGTGGTTGGGCGCTTGACGCTTATTTTGCCCACGAGAAAATGCATATATCCTCACGGGAGAGCTGTCTATCCTGAAGCCGCTTCGCACACACTTCGACGGACCGCAAAAGCGGGCGATGAGCATGCGGATGTAGAGGCTTTAATCTAACCGAGTGGCGGACGAGCGTTCGTCGTCCAACGCCAGTCATTGGCCCCGAGGACACATCTTGGCCCCGTCTGCCACCGGCCAGCCGAGTTAAGTACGAAACTGGGCCAGGTACCGAGCTGCCTGCTACTAACCAAGTGGTGGCGCGCGTTAGTTGTCCAACTCCAATCATTGGCCGCGAAGGCACATCCTGGCGCCCTCTGCCGCCAGCCACCCGAGTTACGTGCCAAACTGGGCCACGTACCAAGCTGCCTGCTACTAGCCGAGTAGCGGCGGCTCAGTCGTTGTCCAGCAGCAATCATCGGCTCCGAGGACACATCTTGGCGCCGTCTGCAGCCAGCCACCCGAGTTACGTGCGAAAGAGAGAGAGAGAGAAAGGCAAAGGAAAGACAGGGAGGTTAACCAGAGATTATCTCTGGTTGGCTACCCTGTACTGGGGGAGGGGCAAGGGGATGCGATAGGTGTGAGAGAGAAGGATTTAAAAAAAGAACTACAAACACACGCACGTACAGACAAACTGTTTCTGTGGGCACTGTCACGCAGCCCGCAAAGGCGTTCCTAGTTTTATGTAGTGACACCGTACAATCTTGCGTTACACAGTGAAGTCACAATCTGTCAGAAAGTCCAGTGTCTTTTAAATACCGCAGCAGCGCCTTCATAGCCGATCGCGCTGATGTTCGCGTAGGCCAGTATCCAAGGATCTTGTTTTCTGTCAGTGGGCGCTTGTCCAGTTTGTCAAGGGTGGCTAAGAGGACTGCTTTTTGCGGGTTGAAGCGAGAGCACTCACAAAGAAGGTGCGCGATTGTTTCATTGCACCCGCAGAAGTCGCAAAGTGGGCTGTTGGACATTCCCATAAGAAAGGAGTACGCATTTGAAAATGCTACTCCAAGCCACAGACGAACTAGAAGGGTGCAGTCGCGTCGTGGAAGCTCCGGCCACGTACCAAGGTGCCTGCTAAGGAGAGGTCGGGCGCTACGTTTTCCGTAATAATAGACACGCAATTTCGGCTGTTCGTCGAGAATAGTCTTACGCCATGTGGTATTTTGTTTCGATACAACTATTTTGAACGCTATGGGGGAAAGACGCTGTGACTTCCGGCCCATTTATGAAACTTTGCTTTGTATGCTGCCTGCACGGCAAATCTATCACGAGGAACTGGACAGACAGTTTTTTCCGGCACCTCACCTCTCGCTAAAATCCAGCAGATCTCCTTTAAAGCAAGAAAGTACCTGGACAATGTCACTGGTCTTGGGCCTCAATAATGGTGTATTTAGGAAGCACGAACCTGGTCGCCGAATAAAGGCTCCTGGTGACTAACGACGTGAAAGCTTAATTGAAGTTACAGAAAAAATGTGGTTTCCTTGGTCACACTGTTACTCCTAAACGTCAGTGAACCTTTAATCGAGTCAGCAGCGATAAGCTTTGCGTTCTTTTTAACAGGCTTCCTGACTTGGCGAGTTTTTGATAATCGGTTCACTATTACTGATGACTTAATTTGTGTTAATTGTCCACGGTGTTTCATGAGCGAGTTTATCGTAGTAGAGAACGAGTAGAAGTAGCGCTTGTTGTTGTGTGCAGTCGGGTCGCTATCGGGTCGCTGTCGACTCCTGGTGGCACAACGAATTAAAGCACTCTACGGACGATTTATTTTTCTGGCTGGGGCCTATCCGAGCTTGCAAATGACATGCGCAGGCCCACCCAAACCCTGCGCGGTGGTTTCAAACCTAGCTCGTACGCGACCTGGCCTGGCATGATTCGGCCTGTTAGCCCTTGAGAAGAAACGAATCATTGTTCCCTTTTTGGGTTATGGTGAAGGTACCAGCTGCAGACAGAGCATTTTTCTCGAGAGTCTTGA
This sequence comes from Dermacentor albipictus, assembly GCF_038994185.2. Taxonomy (NCBI): domain Eukaryota; kingdom Metazoa; phylum Arthropoda; class Arachnida; order Ixodida; family Ixodidae; genus Dermacentor; species Dermacentor albipictus. Next base: position 52,196,484 of record NC_091830.1, read on the forward strand.
CTGTGTCAGGACTTCCAGTGGCGCTGTTGTGGACAAATGAAGAGGTCAAACAAAAAGACAAGTTGTATCTTCGGTTCGTCTTGATCGTGAATTAAAACGTGCCACGAACATACATACTATATTTGCGAAGTAGTAGCACAGTAACATATAGCGAAAGGATAAGTGACCACTCATACACACCGCTATAACCACTTAATCTCAATACTCCCCTTCAAAGAATCATAGCAACATACAAAGCCAGGACTCGAGCCAGTTATCTTGGCGGGAAATTTATAGCTTTGTAAAACATAAATTGGTAACGCTTGTGTGCAGCCGCATGCATTTCACGTGCAACAAGCCTTTCCTATTGCTTCATTCGGCTCCATTCTAATGGCGTCTGCATTTCAGTCAGCAAATTAGGTGCTGTGTTTTGTAATATGAGTGAACTTCGACTGTAGATGATTTTGTTGCAACATGTAGGGTGTTAAGCACAATGCAGTTACAGCACAGTCTCTCCGAAAAGGCAGCGTGGAGCCGGACGTCGTGATGCCGCCAACACGAATGGCGGCAACACAATCACGTGCTCGGTCACTTCTTTATTATTATTTTTACCGCGTGAAAAAATTCAATTATGGGGTTTTTCGTGCCAAAACCACTTTCAGATTATGAGGCACGCCGTTGTGGAGGACTACGGAAATTTCGACCACCTGGGGTTCTTTAAGGTGCACCTAAATCTAAGCACACAGGTGTTTTCGCATTTCGCCCCCATCGAAATGCGGCCGCCGTGGCCGGGATTCGATTCCGCGACCTCGTGCTCAGCAGCCCTATACCATAGCCAATGAGCAACCGCGGCGGGTTTTGAAAATTATGAAAATTATGAAACCTGAAAATGATGTGATCTTTCTTCTTTGGCGGGGCCGTGCATAACCTCGGGCATAGGCCCACGCAAGAGGCCGCGTTTCTGCCTGAAAACTTGCCTTCGTGCATGGCGGTCGCCGTCACCGTTTCCTAGTAAACAATACGGTTACATAAGCTGCAGTTGCCAGGAAGCGGGATAAGAAGTCAGGGATCTTTGGAAAATATTGCGTTCTAATTTTAAAGACGAATAAGGAATTTTATCCATGACACCGGTACACCAGATAGGTTCAAGACAGGTTACAGCAAATTCACATGGTAGGCTTAAGTGTCCTCAAATTTTTTTATCGTGGTTCCGGTTCGGTTCGGGCTGAGGCGCGTTTAGAAATGTCAGTTTGAGTTCAGTTCCAGCCAAAGTTCCGTTTCAATTATGGTTTTCGGTTCGAGTTCAGTTTGACATACCAGTAATTATGCTCTGAACTACGGCAGATTATTCTAATAGCTTGAACTAAAAATGAAGAAATCAAACGGCAACCAGTAGCAAGTTGCATTATGACCTAGCACGTGTACCTGTATTAGTGCATGATTATTAAAAAGAATATCTGCGGCAAAAAAGGACGTGTACCCACTCCCACGTATTGATGACGCAATAGACTGCCTTCATTCCGACTCTTACTTTTCCTCAGTAGATTTACGATCCGGCTATTGGCAAATTCCGATGCATCCTGACGACAAGGAGAAGACTGCCTTTGTAACCCCTGACGGGCTCTTCGAATTTGATGTGATGCCATTTGGATTGTGCAACGCTCCGGCATCTTTTGAGAGATTTATGGACACTGTAATGCGCTGCTTGAAGTGGAACATCTGCATGTGCTACCTCGACGACGTCGTCATCTTTGGCCGCAGCTTCAGCGAACACAACTCGCGTCTGGATAATGTCCTGAACTGCATCAGGAACGCTGGTCTAGTTTTAAACTCTAAGAAATGCCACTTCGGAGATCGCCAAACCCTTGTGCTTGGGCACCTCATCGACAAGCATTGCATCCGCCCTGATCCCCAGAAAACAGCAGCCGTTAAAGCGTTGAGTGCACCGCGCTCTGTCTAGGAGCACCGTAGTTTTCTGGGGCTTTGTTCCTCTTTCCGCCGATTTATTCCTAAATTCGCCGACGTCGCCTATCCACTGACATGCCTGCTACGAAAGGGCACCCCCTTTGAGTGGACTCCGGAGTGCGACTCTTCTTTTCGTCAGTTGAAGTTTCTGCTGACGTCCCGACCGGTTCTTCAGCACTTCAGTCCGTCAGCTCCGACGGAACTCCATACGGATGCCAGTGGCATAGGTATTGGTGCCGTCCTAGTTCAACGCTACGGTGACCGCGAACACGTGATCGCATATGCAAGCCGCTCATTAAGTAGGCCCGATCAGAATTACACTGTCACGGAACAAGAATGCCTCGCGGTAATATTTGCGGTTCAGCGGTTTCGTTCTTACCTGTATGGACGCCCATTTACAGTGGTCACCGACCACCACTCATTGTGTTGGCTTGTCAATCTTCGTGACCCTTGTGGCCGCTTGGCGCGCTGGGTGCTCCTACTGCAAGAATACAGCTTCACCGTCTCTTATAAGAGCGGTCGACGACACGCTGAGATGTGTGGACTGCCTCTTGCGTATGCCCCTTAGCACTACGGAGTGTGACGCCGACGACTTCGATCACCTCTTGGCTTCTGTGTCGCCGCGTTCTCCAGACTTCGTCTGCTTCAAAACCGAACAGCGAAAAGACGATAAATTAACACCACTCTTCACCGCTACGACCGCCTAGACGACAGCAAACCATTTGTGTGTACGTGATGGACTCCTGTATAAGAAGAACTTTTCCAGCACTGGCGCACGTTTTCTCCTAGTGGTACCGGAGAGCCTTCGCACAGCGATTCTGAGTGCTATGCACGACGACCTTGCGTCTGGCCATCTAAGTTCAGCGAGGACGCTCTACCGGATTCAGCAACGCTTTTATTGGCCTGGAATGCGACAGTCTGTTGAGACGTATGTGGTCAGCTGCATGCAGTGTCAGCGCCACAAACGGCCATCTACTGCTCCAGCAGGTCTTCTGCAGCCGATCCCGCCTCCAAGCGCGCCTTTCCAACAAGTGGGCATTGACTGCGTAGGCCCATTTCCGAAATCAGCCAAGGGAGACCGTTGGATAGTTTGCGTCGACTACCTCACACACTCCTGCGAGACGGCGGCCATGCCCTCTGCAACTGCCACTGACGTTTCAATATTCCTGCTGCAATATGTTATCCTGCGACATGATCCGCCCCGCGTGATCATCAGCGACCGTGGACGACAATTCACAGCGGACATCGTAGAGGAGCTGCTTCGTTTGTGTGATTTCCACTTGCGTCACTCGACACCATACCATCCACAAACGAATGGGCTTACGGAGCGTACCAACCGAACAATTGTAAACATGCTATCTATGTATGTTTCATCCGACCACAAGAACTGGGATAACGTACTGCCTTTTATCACGTACGCGTTCAACACCGCCAAGCACGAGACTACCGGCTATAGCCCTTTCTTCCTGCTGTGCGCACGGCCACCCCGGTACGCAATCGACACTGTTTTCCCTTTCTGCAGTCATGAAAATCCCACTGTCGCCGAGACTCTCTGCCTTGCTGAAGAAGCTCGTCGTATTGCTCGTTTGCGCACTTTGGCATCGCAGGATAGATCAAAAGCACGCTACGACGTTCGGCACCGTCCGGTAACCTATCGCCCTGGTGACTTAGTCTGGCTGTGGACTCCAGTACGGAAACGCGGATTATGCCAAAAGCTTTTGGCCACCTACGAGGGACCGTATGTTATTATTAACAGACTCACGGAAGTCACGTATAACATAGCTCGCCTTACCGCGAGTGGTAGAAGAGCTGCCAAGACACAAGTGGTCCATTTCGCCCGCTTGAAATTGTTCACATCACGACAAATGGATTGACTCGCCAGGTGGCCTTCGTCTGCGACGAGGGGAATGTTACGCATGAAGAACACGAAGACCGTTGAACGTGCCTGTGGACCCGAGTGGGGGAAGGAAGAAGAGAACGACGCTGAGTTGATCAACCAGCTGACCGCTCTAGCGCCCACCTTCGCGACTTAAAGTAAACGGTCCCCTTCATCCGTAAGGGTCATTAATGGTCTCCTTCGTCCTTCGCGCGTAACAATATATATATATATATATATATATATATATATACATATATATATATATATATATATATATATATATATATATATATATATATATATATATATATATATATATATATATATATATATATATATATATATATATATATATATATAAATACAGTCTTCTAAACTCTCGCATCCTCTCTCTACCTCTACTATGCGACTGCCCTTCGCACACTTCACACACGCACACTCTTTTTTCCACTTTCACACTCCTAATGCCAAGGCATTAAAAAAAAAGGAGTCATAGGACCATAAGTGATTTCACGCATTTCGAATGTGCTTGTCAGGCTGCTGACCTTCTACATTTTTTCTTCTTTGCTCCGATAGGGGGATTCAGGCGGACCGTTAACGCTCACGAACGACGATGGAAGAACACTACAAGTCGGAATTGTTTCGGCTGGTGTGCCGTGCCCATCCAAGATAGCGTCAGTGTACGCGAGTGTTGCCAGCCACATCAGATGGATTCGAAGAGCCCTCAACCGCCCGAGAAAGTGGATAAAGCTCCGGCATACCCGGAAGGTAGTGAACATGGGCTAGGCAAACTGAGGTCCTCCGATTGTAACAGTGTTGAAAAGTCTACTCGGAATCGTCGGCTAATTGGTCCGTTATGTTGAAAAAAAAAGCGCTAGGACGCCGATAATACAACCCTTCTCGCCCTCCCTACTCCTTGAAAAAAGAAAAAGAGAGGCAATGCTGAAACCCAGTATATCAATAAAGTTGCTTATTCCATGCAATACAAGAGCTCGCAGTGCCAAGCGGTGTAGTTTTTTACTGTTCTAATTTTGGAAACGGTCGACGACCCTCTAGGACGATACATTGGAGAGCTATGGGGCATCTCGGAGTGGATGGAGTTCAACGCCGATAATTTTAATATTAAGCTTCACAAAGTGGTTCCTTGGGTGAGTTGTAATATTTCAGCCACGATGGCGATCTTCGCGCTACGTAAAACAAGCGACAAGAAACCAAGGAGGTAACCTGGATGCAGCGCTGTCTTCCAACAAAATTTTTTTTCGGACGACCATAGGCTTATATGCGGGAAAACCAGAACAGGAAACAAACGACAAAAAACCGACAAAGCTCTTAAAATGTGACACAGGCGCTAAGAAACGCGCGGGGGATGGAATCCGCGAATGGTGACGGCACCCGGGCACGCCGTGAACGGTCGCCCGTCTACAGCGTGCCAGATACGAAAGTTGCCGCGTTCAAACGTTTCCGTGCAAGGTGCGCTGCATCGTTCACGTGGTATGTCGTCGCTTTCGCGGCATCTGTCGCTGCCACCTCCCCGGCGTCCATGCGAGTGTTCTGGCACTTATTCGAGTGCTGATCTTAGGCACTACGCTGAAGCGTGCATGCAGCTACTAATAGAATATCTGGAGTGCAGTTGACCTTGAAAAGCTAGAAACTCCCTGTGGGCAATATATACACACACACATATATATATATATATATATATATATATATATGAAGAAAGGAAACACGCCGTACTAGTTGGGCTCAGACCATTGTATGCACGGTGGTGTATGCGCGCAGCTACACTGCACGAACCTTGTAGCGTTTTCGGTCACAGCGCCCACACCAGCAGCGAAATGCCGAACGCTGTCGTGGCTCGATCCGCCGCAGAGCAAATTGTGCAGGTAGGTGCACGGTGCATCAACTTTGTTGCTTCATTTTTGCAGCCAGATGCACTGAGCATCTGTGCGTTTCTTTAGAGACCTATAATCAGGCACGCACAGCTTAAACGAATTGTACCCTGACACCGCAGCGGTTAGAACGGCGGCCGTATATAATTGCTATTGAAGTAACATAAAGTGAAAGAAGAAAGTTCGCGGACAGCGCCACTAAGCGCGGCCAAAGCTAGGCTGGAATAGAAGAGCAGCCGCCGCCCTCTCTCGCTCCACAAATCATCTGCCGAGGCCTGTGTAGCTTCACTGGCCGAGCTGAACAGCTATGTGATGGTGATGGGCCACACAGATACCTTAACCAACGACTTTTTATTAAGCATTATCGTACAATTAGATTGAATTTGAGGTGTTCTGTCCCTGGGAATTCCGTTTCCTAAATTATATTACCGCAAAGCTGTGAAGGGGAAGTTTACTCAGTATCGTGTCCACATGTAAAAAAAAACTATCGTCATCAGCGATGGCTCCAGCATCATCGTCATCCATAGCAGACTTGTTGGCGCCCCTGGGCGCTACCGCGTGAACGCACTCGTGCCACTGCTCCCGTGTACGTTGACATCATTAATTACTTGATGAATTAGTTAAGAGACACAAGGACAACCAATAATTCAGAAAGGTTTTAATGAACTGTCAGGATTTACGCAGGAATAAACTCCGGGGCCGCACGTTACAGATTCGTTGGTTAACTATCTGTATGGAGTGCTTGGGCTGATAGTTTTCTCTAAGCAGTACACTGCCAGCATTGTTTGCTTCTGAAGCTGTTGATTATTCTTGATATTTGACAACTTGAAGTGCCATGCCCGAGTAATGCTTGTCTGGGTTTCAATACACACCCATGGCCATGCCTAAAATATTTCGTCAACGTGAAACATCCGGAGATTGGTGATACCATTATTAGAGTTCCCGGACGATCCCACCGCTGTTACCAGTTGTAGGAGTTGTCGGACGATCTCGCCGCTGCCACCATTTGTAAGATTTGGAGGTCGTAGAGAGGAACTTGGGAGGAACTCGGTGAACAGGGTTTATTTACCATATTTACATTTGGACATGGGATACATTTTCACAGTCTAGCGTGACTCCCAAATGGAGCCGGCAAGACGAAGCATACTGCAAACGAGCACACAGCTCACGAGTACATTGACGAGCGCAGAGCACGGTGACGAGCACACTCTAGCCGCCGACAAGAGCTCGTTATATCCACTTCGTGTTCCCTAGATCCCTAGGTGAGGCAAAACGTTCGGCGACATCGTAAACCAGCCGCCTTCTCGCGGGACGTTTTCGCGGGATGCGGGACACGCACAAACAGGTTTCAGTACCCCCTCCGCGGGCAGACGACCTTTTCAGTGCAGTCGTCGCGGTGTCCATTGTCCTGCGTCCCCGTAGCCAGGTGGTCACGCCCGAACCCAGCCTCTAAATTCCAGAGCTGCCGTAGTCCACAGTTCTCCGAAGGAAGTTCACGGTTGGTTAGCGCTGTCGTCGCTGGTTATCTGAAGGGCGCCCCCACCGCGGGTGGATGGAAACACGTGCAGAGGGCTGAAATAACTTGCACGTTGACGCCTCGGCAGGCAATTCCTAACACCATCTGCTCAAAAGTTTGTCAAGCTAAAATTTTATGGGAAGCTTGTTTTTATGTGGCAGATGGCATGACAAAGCTCATCGACTGTCAGTGTCCCATGAGTCTCTCGTTTTCCGGCGGGACAAATCAGCGTAAGAAGCCTGCGCATTTTTTTAACCTTTACGTTCTCTTGTTCAGAGTACTTTGATGTCGGTCTTGAAAGGACAGTGACGATCATGCCTGAGAAACAATTGTAATTGTAATTAAAATTGTAAATAACAACATTTCCCAATATTTTTCTTGAAGTTTCAGTTTTTGAAATTGGTAAAATGTTCGGCTTCGTGTCACCACTAAATGGGGCCTGGATTTAATGCTTACTAATGTTCTGCTTAGATTGTTCTTTAACTTATTTCACATAAGAAAAACACCTGGCACCCATGAACGCACATCTTACCGCAGGTGGTGGTGCTCACCGACACTCCCTTCGAGGAGCAGTCCATCTCTGCCTTCAGGCACGCCAGCAACATCGCACTCACTTACAGTGCAATAGGCCAAAGGTATCTGGCTGCAAAAGGCAGCCACAGTCAATTGCATAGAGTTTCTCACTACATTACCTAGAGGGAAATCTGGCGCTGCTGCGCTGTGGTATGCATGGGAATGCCGGTATATTGTGACTTCGGATTGGCATCGTTCTCGTAGAGACAGGACACCTTGAAGACGCGCTTGGCACGTACCGTTCTGTCTGTCACAATGATTCATTTTCTACTAAAACAGCACGTCAAAAGCTGTTATAGCTTTATTATTACGCGAAAACATGTTTTATTTAACTACGAGAACTAGTTACTGTGCGTACGACTACACGTTACGTAAAAGGTATCAGCGGGCCGCTAAAGTTGGAGGACAGACGACAAGGTTCGCGCTCGCTTTGAAACAGTTGGTCGTCTGTTCTTGCTTTTCTTCGCTTGGTTATGCATTGTGGGTGAGTAAAGAGGAAATATGCGTGAATGGAAATATTTTATGAAGATTCTACTTTGAGAACGCGTTATTTGTGTAGCCATATCCACGTTTTAGACGAAGCCTCTTACAACACCAGCCAACACAAGCCTCGTAGACACATACACCGTCATTCCCATGAAGGCACGGTGCCCCCTTAAGAAACTCGTATAGACGGTGGCGCCAGCTTACCCTCTAGGTGTTGTAGTGAGAAACTCTATGGTCAATTGCACGAGCTTCCTCCAGCATTGCACATAATATGGCATAAGTGAGAGGGCACCCAAACCTGCGAAGCCAGGTCAGTCAAGGTGCAGTCTCCCCGGTTGTAGATGGTGACCGATTTGACTCCGCTGAGTATGATATTCTTGGCAATCTCAATGCCAAGGCCTCGCATCCCACAGATCAGCACATCAGATCAGGTCATCCACTGGATGGCCTCATGTCCCAACACATAGCTGCGAGGAAAGGTTGTTGAGACGTTTTCCAGTTACAGCAACCATCGGGAAACCATTAAGGCTTCCACGCGATGTTGCGTTAAGCTCACCATCCGTGCATACCATCTGCACCTCAAAGTACACAATATACCATAAGCAATACCGCTTTGTACATGCTCTGTCCACTCCCTTGATTTGTGGAAATACGTAAGGAACACTGCCACTATCATTGTTGATATGACAATTGCACGAACATTGTAACCATTTGCACGAGCAAAATTAGAAATTTAGATTTCATGTGCAATTCTTCAATGAAGATTTTTTGTGGTGCAAATGTCGAAATAACTTTAATAGTGTAATTGGAAACGCACGGTAGTGATCATTTTCCGATCCTGGTGAAACATCGCCTCATACGGAGTGAGGGGATCCGGCATTACTCGAAATATACTATTTGTCATAGTTTTCGGCACAATTTAAGTAAACTCATTGGGCGAAAATCCGAACTTTCAAAGTTTTGCAAATATATTGTGTGAGTGTTACAAGATCTGCACAAAGCAAGTCATTGCTCCAAATGAATACGCTGCAATCGACGGGGAATATGAATGTCTAAGAGCAATTAGAAGACGCGCAGAATGTGCTTCCCGCCGCAGTGGAAAGCTGGATGACTACAAAATGGCACAGAAAGTTCGGTCAACTTCGCGCAGACGCTTACAAAAATTACGTACGAGAAGTTGGTGAGAACACTGCGCGTCGTTGTCTCCGTTTACTCGAGCTCCCAGAATACGGTCAGTTGTGCGAACTTTTAGTGGTCCTGTTACCCAGAGCCATCCCATCCAAGCCCTTGCCGTAGCTCGAAGCACTCTGGGAACATCTGTTGCTGATGAATTCTGTCAACTTATATCCAGACCAGGAATTTCGTTTACTTGCCTACAATTCACAAGTTAAAAACACTATGAGAACAGAAGGTTCGTGCGTGCTTTATGTCAAACATCCTCAACTTGACTGAGAGTATAGTTTAAATGAATTGAAATGTGCTCTTTCGTCATGCCGTACAACGACAACCGCAGGCCCAGATGGTGTTACGTATGTGATGCTAAAAAACCTAGGTCCAGTAGGAAGAATGACTCTTTTGGAGATATTTAATGATATCTGGATAAGAGAGAATCTTCCAGATTCATGGAAATTAGCTCGGGTAATTCCAGTACTAAAACCAGGAAAGACTCCCCTTTATCTTGACTCCTACCGAACCGTCAGTCTCACAAGCTGGTTTTCCAAACTAATGGCGAAGATAACAGACCGTCCACTGCAATGGTGCTGTGAACACACAAATGTGTTTTCCAACTACATGACCGGTTTTCGACAAAATCAGTGTACAATGGATTCAGTATTAGACATTGCCACATGCATCGAACATGAACGAAATTCCGGAAATGTGACAGTAGCAGTATTCTTAGACATTCAAAGAGCATTCGACACTGTAAGTCACATACACATCCTTGCTGGTATGTTTGAGCTTGGCCTACACGGTCAAACGATTGGTATCAAATTTATCGAAAGATAGAAAAACATTTATGGAAACAATTGAGGGAGAAAGTAATTATCCCAGCATGACGCAGGGCGTTCCGCAGGGCAATGTTCTCAGTCCGTTTTTATTCAACTGTGTCATGGCAGCCTTACCACAAATACTCTCGTCTGGTTTACGGTATTCTCTGTACGCAGCTGACATCTGCATATGGGCCTCTGGATCTCATATACAAGACCTTCAAACAACGATGAAGAGGGTCTTGATAGTATCGACACTTTTTAAAGAAATAGGCACGAGTCTTTTATACGCAAAAACAGCCGCACTTCCTTTCACTAGACGACAGCTGAATAATTTCCAACTTACGCTTAATGGGCAAACTTTGATGTTTGTGAAAGAGCATAAATTTCTTGGAGGTATTCTTGACCACCAGCTAACATGGGCATCACACATCCGTGCAATTGAAAAGCAGATCAATGCAGTAATAAACGTGCTTCGGCGACTCGCTGGCACAACGTGGGGGGGAGGGATCAGTCTTGTACTACTACAAGTTCATAATGCACGCATTAATTAATTAATTAATTAATTAATTAATTTATACACATACCTCACAGGCTCGAACTGGAGTATTGCGTGAGGGGGGTAAGAGAAACAACATATAGCGAAAACAGGAGAAAAAACATAGCTAACAACAAATCAAACAATTAAAAAAATAGAAAAATTGAATCGAAAGACGCCGAACAACATCAAGCAAACGAAGAACAACAACACTCTGGAGGATCAGAAACCCGCATGGCTCATCGAACTGCTGCAGAGAACTGCAAACGCATGTATATTTATAAAATGCTTGCAAGGAGAGATCATGAGAAGCCAACAAACACTGACTCCAAGGACAACATAGGGGAAATTACTTGTGCTTAATAAATGAAATAATGTAACGATAAATCAATGGAAATTAAAGTGGATAAAAAACAACTTGCCGCAGGTGGGAACCGAACCCACAACCTTCGCATGGTTGTGAGGGTTGTGGGTACGGTTGTGGGTTTGGTTCCCACCTGCGGCAAGTTGTTTTTTCATCCACTTTAATTTCCATTTATTTATTGTTACATTATTTCATTTATTAAGCACAAGGAATTTCCTCTATGTTGTCCCTGGTGTCAGTGTTTGTTGGCTTCTCATGATATGACTTATAAAAATTGGGCCCGTCGGTTAATCCCCTTTCTACTCATTTATTGAAAGGATAGAGAATGACAGTCAAGTCACATGGTACAAATGAAACTTGTGCGCATAACTACGGAATCAATTTTTTAATGTTTCTCTAAACGTGTCCAGATGATTAATTTCAACAATGTGGCTTGGAAGATTGTTCCAAGCTGCTGTTGCCAGAGGCAAAGCTGATTTGCTCAATGCAAAAAAAAAGATTGCTTACTCGGCACCTATTCTCCATGGTTTATCGCAAACTTCTGCGGAACGTCTTCAACGTTTACTGGCAAGAGGGGCGCGAGTGTGTCTTGGGGTTCCTCAGGCTACCACGAGTTCTGTAGTAATTGCTGAAGCTCGTCACCCACAATTTCCAGTCATACAAGCGGTTGAAACATGGCGACATATTTATCGTATCTTAACCCAACACAAGAAGCATCCATGAAATCTTGCGCTTACCGAAAGAAACAAAAGCAAAATTCACGATGTTGTTCGAGAACATAAAGCATTATTACCAAGATTTGAATTACTCAAAGTGGATGTTTGTTACCCTCTCTGGATGTTAACGTGTCCTCAAATAGGATTATCGGTTGAAGGGATTATATCTAAGAGAGACATGTTCATAGTAGCCGCACAGCAACTGGCACTCTTCCAAATTTACTCCTTATATTGACAGTACATACACCTTTATACAGATGGTTCGTCTCATAAAAATTCATCGACTTCAGCATTCGTCATTCCACATTTAGCGCTAGAGCAATCATTTAAATTCTCCCGAGAGACATCTTCCACCGTGGCAGAACTGTTTGCAATCCTGTGTGCTTTGCGTTTCATAACACCAGAAAAACATTCGCAAAAATGGCTTATCTTTAGCGATTCGCAAGCCGCTCTCACAAAACTAGAGAGCAATAAGAAAAATTTTTTGAACACTTTGCTATTGTATGAGACACTCAAAGAACTTACAAAAGCAAGCACAATGAACCACGTAATTGCATTTCAGTGGATACCTGAGCGCTGCAATATTCCTTGTAATACTGCAGTGGACGCAGCTGCGAATCGGGCGCACAATAACACAGAGACAACCAATCTTCCCCCATTGCGTAGTGAAATCCGTCTGCTACTGAGACAGATTTCTTGTCGCCTCAGCAAAACTACCTGGTTTGATCAGCAAATTAAAAAATGGCTGTGGCTTAGCTAAGGTTAAGCCCAGGATGCGAAGCATACTAGCCTTTACTTTAGTTGTTAAACCACTGTTTAGCCTGGTGAACTGCTGTTGCTTGGCTATATTTGGTTCGGCTAGACGAAGAAACAACTCATGCGTTACTCTGCTTCGCCTTCAAGAGTGGAACACGACAGCGTTCCCGTCGACCCGCCAAGGGGTGTAAGTCAATGGGCTACGGCGCAGCGACTACGCGCCCCGCATTGGACGCGGTGAGCGTCGAGAGACGCAGCGTTCGGCGCGGCAACGAAATGTGCGCCTGAGCAAGCGACGCACGCCTTAGCCTTAGAAACAGCTCGTTTCTAAGGCAACACCACATTCACTAGAGGCGCTTTTGTACCGCTTTGATGCATCGTACTCGTGGCTCAGTGCTAGCGTCTCCGTCTCACCCTCCGGAGACCCTGGTTCGATTCCCACCCAGCCCATCTTGCAAGAGTTGAGCCAAAGCCACCTAGAAAATCAGTCTTTGTAGCACGTCGCAACCTTCGCTTCTCATTCCAACGAGCAGCTTGGTCTCCAGGAGGCATCTCACCTCGTGAGTGTCTAGCAGAGGCAAGCGCAGCTGCTTATATACCGCCGCGACGCCGCGAGCGACGGCGCGAGTTGGAGCCCCGTTTCTCCTCTGTCGTGACGTCACGGTGTCACGTGGTATTGAAGGCGACACCGCCGCGCCTGAGGAGCTGGATTGAGCTCTCGTAATATGCTTCGCATAAAACTCGGAGTTATACTTTATAGACCCATGTATAAACTTATCGATGCCGGAAAATCTGAGAGAACAGAAACTTTGAAACATTGGTACACCGCCTGCGTCTTGGTACTGCATTTACAAAACGCATCTTGCACAGGATAAAACATGTATCTATTCCGCAGTGTTCTTGTGGCCATCCAGACGAAGATGTGCATCATATTCTTCTCGAGTGCACGAAATACGATACACAAAGAAGGGTACTGCAAGCAAATGTATGGATATTAGACAGAATACCGTTCACTCGATCTAAAAAAGATACTTGGCCTACGGACAATGCTGGCCTTCAAAAAAGAGCGCTTCTTGCTCTGAAAAAGTTTTTAGAGGACACCAGCATTTTGGGAAAATACTAGGTATCATGATCCGAATACGCTAAATGAGTAACACAAGCGTTGTCTGTGGTTCATAATTGGTATATGTGCTGATCGCAACTATTACGCAATATGTATAATTCTGTTCTGTACTTGCAGTGCATTACATGTGTTGTGTGTTTTGGCTGTACAAAATATCTGACTTTATATATGCGTACGTGGACTGAACTAATGCACAGAACTTTGCGACTGATGTACAGTTAGACTGCATATTTTTTATTCATACAGTGTTCTACTGAGTGCCATATTTCGTGTCGCTATTCTCGCTTTTTACGCAAATTTGTTTCCTTTGCCAAGTGACAAGGAGTAGCCGGTGCCACCATAAAGGCGCCAACCTCTCCTAATATTCGCTGCAATAAATAAAAGGGTAATGGGTTAGTCTAGCCTGACTTGACTCTTCCTTCTTGTGTCTTCAAATGAGCTGCCACATTCTTTCATTTTACATTCGCAGTTCATGCATATGCAATGGCTCAGGACGTGCTTGAAGACCACAAACATGTGCATGGGGGCGAGGACAACAGCTTTCAATGCCTTCTGAAGGGGCTGCGAATTTGCCTCATAGCATCATACCTTCCTACGAGTTGTTGATTGTAATGAAAGGATAGTCATTTGGAATAAGTAAAACAGGAGGCCAACAATTGAATACGACGGGGTATGCGGTGAAACGAAATGCCTGAGTAATCAACCATATCCAGTTAGGCTTTTGCCGTTGTATATATTGGTCGGAAATGTCAACTTGGGAATTTTGTTATGCCCACCTTCATCGGTCTTCGCAATGAGTCAGCGTAGTTCCATTGTGTGGTCACTGCGTCGCCATCACGCGTTTGTCACGCTGTTGATGTCAGCATGTGGTGGCTCTGTGGTATTCCTTACGTCGTGAGGATGACGCTGGTAATCTAATGTATTCAGTTCCCACTACACTAGAACTCCTACTCAAGTCTATAAGCGAAACAAACAAGACGCAATTCCCCTGGGGTTCTGTTAATCCTTGGCTGGTTGCCGGGAGAAATCCAAGATGTAGTATCCAAGATGCAGATCCAAGATGTACCCTTCTGTAACAAGTATTCGTGTGCCTTCAGATGTTGCTTTGTATTCCCTGTGCCTTCAATATTGTGCAACAAGGTAATCTTTTTATAGCACTGTTCCTGTTGGAAATTTGTATTTTTTATACCTTCACTGTTTAATATGCCCCCGTTACTTTAAGCCCTGTCATAGGGCCTGTAAGGTTCTTTGAATAAATAAATAAATAGTGTGGTGCTTCCGCTGGTCTTTCTTGCCCACAAGGAACCGAATGTGCAAATGGCGTTATGTACAAAGTGAAAAATGTGTTAACTGTTCAGCACATGAACATAACAAAGAAGAATTATTGTCCTGTCGGGTAGCCAAAACATTTTAGACGCTGATGGACAATGCTAGCCATTCATGAATGATTCAAAGTTTTATTAATAAAGGATGGTGCGCACTTAAGGTCACTTCCAGGCTTTTAATTGCGGCTGGGTTCCTTGTCTTATGGGAAAGCAGGGGATTGGCTCTTAATCAGGGCAAACCCCCAAAAGAACCATTGCCTGTTGCTCTCAAGAATGCATACTAAAGACCTAGACCATTTGGAGTTAGACCTATTTGTTTTTTGGGGGCGGGGAAGAAGAATTTCTTAAGTGATCGTGCCCTTGCATTGAACTCGAACATGGCACATGACATTGAACTCGCACATTATATGCACCCCGATCAAAGGGCTGTGCAAAACTTGACGTACACGTTGTTTCTGCTTAGAGATAATAGGGCAACGGAACCTGCCACAGATCTCGAACATGCAATTCTCATGTGAATTTCTTTTCTGCAATCACGCGTACAATATAGACAGAGCCCGCAGCGAGCGGCTTCACCTTCGTGCTGCCTGTCGTTTCTACGCGAAAGATGCGACGAGAACACAGCGCTCACAAATCTCTCCCTCAGCACACGCCGCACCTTGCCCAGTTCGCATATCGCTTTCAAGGTGTGGGCCCGCACGTCTCTCTTCAAGGCGCAGCGGCAAGAACACAGCGCACGAAGCTATCAGCAGTCGGCACTTTCCGTCTGCTTCGCATATCGCGTTCAAGATAGGGCTCGCGTGGCGCATAATGGTTGGACGCGGATGGATAAGGCACTAAAGAGCGATCCGAGCTTATAATGATCGGAAGCTGATCAGCGCACCTGGTGCTACTGCCTGGAGTAGTTTACTTGCCTCATCAGTTCACCTCGCACCGCCGTCTGCAGCAATTCGTGTTGCAGCAGCGTTGTCGTTTATACCGGTCGTACAAGTTTCATAACACTGACAACGACACCGGGCTGCGTGCAGATGAGCAAATGGTACAATGTTTACGCATGCTTAGGCAACTCCTGGAGGAGTTCGTGCGTGAATTTTCGTGTACTTTCCGATTTTCGACAACACATTGTTAAAGGTTTGATGTCTCAAACCAAATTATCTTTCCTATAGATTTCCTAGAATTAAACTTTCCCTTCGAAATGCAACACTGCGAGCCACCCTGGAGCATATCCTATGGGAATGTACGGCTATAATACACAATAACGGTGATGTAGCCTCAAACAGGCTACGCTGGGAGTCTGCGTTGCTCAGCTCAGACCTGCAGCCCCAACTCTGGGCCATCAAGCGAGCCGAGGAAACCACCAAGCGCCAACAACCCTTGGCCGAAACCTAGTCGGGGTCCAGGCCCACCTCACCAAATCGCAGGAGACTCAATAAAGTTATTTAAATGAAATAATCAAAGGGAACAAATTTCATTCGAATTGCCTCAGAAGTATTTCTGCGACTTACAGGTATTAGAAAGGGGGAATTCGGTGTTGGACTCAAGCTAGAGCTTCCTCTTAAGACCACCGCGACTGTACGGGCAGAAGCCTGTCTCTTTACTTGCTGGGCACGTCTCGGCGTCTATGTCGGAGAGAACTTTGCGCCGGTCGTTCAACCATTGGTGTAAGCAGCAATATCGTTGATCGCGCCAACGGCAGATTCTGACCTGAGAAACACGCCGGCCTCAAACGTATACGAAACAGTGGTAGTCAGCCACTAAAACGCTGTGGAATGCGGCGAATTTTCTGGCATGGTAATTTTATGGGGTAAGTCCGAACAGCAAATACTTTTAATCGAACCGAATGCGAATACACCCAAGAAACGACAGCCGAATACCGGATCCAACATTTTTCTGATTTCTAATCAAAGTGATAGGTTGCGTGGACTCCACCTGGTAGAAAAAAAAATAAGGACGCTTTTTCTACACTTTTTGATAAGTGCATGTAATATCTTCAACACCTGCATGTACTTCCGGCCAATTGAGTACTTTGTGAATAAGAAACAATTGATTCCCTTATCTGATGCACCAAGACAACGACAGTAATGAAACAAAAAAAAAACAGCGCGCCGCCAGACTCCCGTAGAGTGTTGGGTTCATCGAAGGAGCCAAGTTTTATACTACAGGATCGCACAGTGTACATCAAGGATACAAACGTGACGAGACTGACCAAATAATAATAATTATACCTGCGTATGAACGGACTAAAAGCGAAATATTCCTAATGGAATTACTGGGACTTATTGAACGGAAGTTAGGGGCTGCGTGCGTTTGCTCAGGTAACGACGCATCTACGAAACCATCAATGGTTATCATGCCGGAGAATTATTCGAATGAATCGTGACCTGCTTCGAGCGGTCTTTCTCCCTCAAGGCTCCAGAAGGTGTCATCTCTAATGATCGAACAAAGGGAGTATTCGCGAAAGACGAATACTTAATTTTTGTATCGGTAACGAATCGAATAGCAAATATTATTGGATTTGTATTTGAAATTTCAAATACTTGCGCCATCTTAGTGCTTACCTTTTAGCACTGCAGCATATTAGGAACATACCACATTTCATAACTACGAATAATTTGCGCATATTTGGCTCTCGCAATAGCAGACATGGTATTACTATTTCACCCGTTCAATCTCAAGCTCAGTTTGCCGGTACGGTGCAATGTCCCCGTAATTTTTGATCAAAGCTCCTAAAGGCTTAGTCGGAGTCGTGACAGAGTCCATGTAGGTGAAGGGGCACACGGCCACAAGTGGTCGCCATTGCATACACCGAAACACTTTGCCCTGTTTACAGCACTTACACTTACTGCACAGAACCTTTATCACACTTCACAGCATTTGCGTGGCTCTCTCGTAATCGACAGAATTAACATGCTTCAATATTGTGTGCATCAACTAGTAGCTCCACCCTCAAGGCCCGCATGTTGGCGCTTCTTTATCCCATTCAAGCTGAACCATTCGATAAACCGAGAACAAATGCGCCGATAAAGCAACTCCGCAGTGGTCTGGAAAAAAAAGTCAAAGAAACAAATGTAATCAGAGCCCCTCCAATTTGATGTTGCTAGAGCGTCTAAATCACTTTCAATGAAATCTTCGGACTGTTTGGGTTGTTGTCCCGGCGTTCTAATAATATGCGCACGCATTCTTAGAATTTCGTAGACATGCGTGCCTTGAGAGAAGCTTCAGGAGTACGCCGTATATCTTGCTACGATGGGCGTTCCTCTACGCGGAAGTCGTCCCGGTGACTTACGGGGGCACATCAAAAAGAAAGGTGCTGCAGTGATTTGTGCGATCGATTTCTATCAGCTAGCCTGGGAGTCATTTTTTTATTGCTTTGGAATTAGCACGAAAACTCACTCACAGCTAGTACATTTCAAAATGATGTCTTTAGCACAAAACTTCGCGTATATGATGGGACACATTGCCGAAGTTACATTGTCAACGCTCACAAACGGATCGATTAAGAGACGCGCACACACAGGCCACACGTTTCAAATGCCAAGTGGCATTCTCCGCCAACGCCCGGGACTCAATGCTGAAGACGTGCACAATGTGTCACGCGAGGAACATCCAACGGCTAATAGCACGTTCTTTCTGCAGCACGACAAACTGAGAATATCGTTAGCGAGCAGTTCCACTTAAGCGTGAAGTGCAACTGCAGCTGCCTGACACGCAAGATCCAGAGGGGCAGGTAAACTTTTTCTTTTTTTTTTACTTAAGATGAGCGTCCGCGTAACTGAATGGAAAGCTTTAGAAATAAAGACGGGCAATCAAAGATTCATGGCAGCAAGTTCATTGTGCGAAACTTTCAAGCTTCATAAACTTATGAGACGTTGACAGTCTGCTTTTTACGTCTGCATTTTAGGTTCGCCTTACTGGTTTGTAGGCTGTAGTGACGACCCATAAGAAGCATTTAAAACTGCATGTCACTGCCGATGTGTCGTTCTCTTGGAACGCCTCCCGATTTCGTGATCTCTCCCAGAGGGAAACGTGGATGGCATGGCTTCCTTACCTTGCGGCTACGTACCATGGTATACGCAACTTTACCTCACAAAGGTTGCTCTCGTGATTTTTGTCATGGCGCTTCCGGTAACTGCTAACGTAAGTTGTTTTTACTGGTAAATACTTGACTACGCTAATGTATGCTTGACATGGATTGCACGCACCATGGTGACCAATGGAATATGGTGCTGGATACTCAATGACTGAACTGTTTTGTAATTTCCGAAAGTATGCGTTGGTTGAAAGAAACGTTGTCATTTAGGTGATCTTGTATTTGATAACCGGTATGATAACCGCCTTCATATGTCGGTGCATTGGTTTTCCTACGCAGGGATGTTTAGTTTTTGAGAAGACATGGCATCCAGCGTTATCAATCATGCAGTTGTTGAATCGTTTAATTTAAAATGGAAGTGCACTCAGTATAGCTTAGAAATTGAAATCTGCGCGCTTCAACATTAACGGTTTTCTTTAGCTTTTGCGCTGAAGCTTGTAGCCGAGATTATAGCACTATATGTTATGAATACCTTTATGTTGCAATTCAAATGACGTACTTCCTTCCGGAAAGATTGGCGCAACCTTAATGTTTACATTCAAAAGGATAATAAAATACTATAGCCAACAAGTATTCCTTCGTGTTTCATCTGCAATATCGTATAGATTCAATATCGCTACTATTGAAAATCAAAGGCTTAGAAAAATATAATTTGTGGATGTAATCTGCCTCAACTTACCAGAAGATTCGAAGCATTAGCTAAACTGTGCGAAAAATAGCCAATCCTAGAAAACCTTAAACACCAGGAATATCAGTCGGATGTTTAAAATATCGTAAATCAACTTTTTTCAAATTGACATTATAACATTTTATTTCGCGTTCACGGAATTCATACATCGTGTTTTAGCTTCATAAGTCGCCGACGACAAGCCAATTTTGTTGAGTTTACCCATCCGAAATGCGACTAATCCAAAGTGGTTTTCCACCAGGCCACTTATCAGGGCCATTTATGAAATGATAAGAACCCTATGCAGGTTATGAAATGCGGTACTCATTCTACATTACAGGGAGTATACATGTTGTACGCAAACCTTGCCGGTCTAAATATCAGTGCATGTTTAGCACATGAGCTCGTCGTCAGCAATCTTTGGATATACAACTTTATCCTTACGTTTGTACGTGAGGGAAACCGGCAATTTTGAAAAAAAGTTGAGTTTTGTGAACTCTTGGTGACTTTCAGAATCTGTCACTGCTGTCACAGGCGCGCAACGCTCCTTGTTGCGTGTACATAACGCAGTGAATATGAAGCAGTTGTCGACGAATTTTAAACTATAATAAACATTTCGAGGAGGGGAAAGCTGGCTTACGCGAAGTGACCTCAAAGAACAATTTTAATTTCCCCCTGCGTCAGAACGCGCACCATAAGAAACTCTTTGACGTTAAAGGGGGGAGGGGGTGCTTAAATCGAATGATTCGTTGCTTAACTGTAAGAACTAGCATCTAGGAATGCCACATTTACTTGCACACTGTTTTATCTGAGTGGATACTTAGTTGCTTTATCTGAAATGATACTGAGTGGTTCACGCTGCGAATGCGTGAATATAGTTTTTCTTCATTTGATAGGTGTTTGCATAGTTTGAAAGTTTTCATAGCAATTGGACAAAAGAACCTTTCACGACTCTAGCTGATGGGAACATGCCAGAGTCATAAACGGCAAAGCGCGTGGCTCGTAACCGGATAATCAGCCCTGTTAACAGTCGCTGGGAACAGGATGTTACAACGTCTCACCATACAGTGCGCTTTAAGAGGTGTGTATAGACTGAATTTTGTTACAACGTTGAAAGTAAATGTCTTAGCGAAAGACAGCGTGTGATCGATTTATTTGGAATAAATAGAAAATGCTGGCAACTATTGACGCACCGGCTTTTCCACAAAAATGCACCTATGGGTAAAGTGTCAAAACAGGAGATGGTATGAACGCGGTGCGGTAATCGAGCATCTTTTGCAAATGTGTATGCACAGCATATATATAAAGAACACAAGCAAAAAGGCAAGCTTTGCAGTTTCTGCTGTCAGAAAGAAGTCAATACGGTAATAAAAATGTGCCTTCTATTTTTTTTGAACCCTGGGAACGGGAGGCTTACGATGTGGTCGCGGGACGCTGATGCTTGACGTTGTTTGCTGCATAGTGCTGACGCACTCTTGCAGCTTCCACTTCTTCGCTTCATCTGAGAGTTGCGCAAAGCACATGTCAGGAATGCAGGCTAATTCACAGTCCCAGGCAAGTTCGCTCTTCTAAATGGATTCCTGAGGCCAGTAGCGTGAAAATTAGAATAGATACAAAAACAGGAGGAAGACGAACCTAGCGCTTCTCATCTCCCCCAAGAGTAGAATACCATCTCGCGCAGCTAACCATCGGGCTGAAAGGATGTTTACCAGGCTGAAACAAGGCGCATGGATCCTCTCGAAGCTCAGCTTCGCTGCTCCTAGTGAGAACAGCTTAGGAGAGCATGTCGCCCTCTTTTAAGCTAGTGGGCCCTGCACCAGGGATGCTCACTCTTCTGCTATATTCGAGGCCAGGTGACTTTTATTATACAACATAATTACAACGTCATGGCTGTTTTTTACCCAGTGCCGGAGCGATGCTTGGAAGCACTACTTGGAAGCTTGGACTATCTTTTTCCAGTACTCTGGCATTTTTGGGCCGTTTTCAATGGGAATAGCATTCTCGTAATTGTCATACCATTTTTATTTCCAGCTATCGAGATACCCCACCAAAAGCTGAGGTTCGATCTCTAAGGTAGTGCAGCATCGAAATATGGGCCGATCGCAGACTACCGCGTAAAACCTCGTCATCTAATGTCGCCCCACATATATCATTAAAGCGCACCGATCTGTCAAGAGATTGCTGAATATAACTTTACGGATTCTTCGATTTACTTCATTTTCTGTGATTGAGCCATTCGGTGTGCGCAACTGGGGGTTAGCCCTTCTTTGGCCAATCATTCAAGATGGCTGAGGGTTATGTTACGCTGTGACACAGGACGTGCGGAATTCCAAAATGTTGTTTGATGCTTGTCGCGCTTTCCTGTGCATACTCTAACCATTACACTGTGCCCTCAACAACCAGCATACATCGTTTTCGTTATTGTGACGTCGGTGCGTATGTATCCGTCTCAGACAGTCCATCCGCCTGACTTGGCGCTTGCATTTCGACACAGCTTGTGAACGCTGAAATTCATGAATACCGCAATATAGTTGTGACCTTCATGGTGAATAAACATAAGCATTCTATGATGTTAGGCGTTGGATATTCTGAAAGTAAACAAAATTGTACGCATCGTCATTAGTTGAGAAGCACCGGATGAAGCCCATTAATTCACCACCAGACAAGAATTATGCCAATACAACGCACCCACTAGATGCAATGTGAAGCAAAGCTTTAGCAAAGCGGTTAACTGCGCATATACTCGGTCAGCAGACAAGGACTATTTAGGCCAGTTCGCGGGTACTTTTGTTCGGCACACATATAACCTTTGCATGTATGTATGTCCACAAATATATCTACCGAGATAGTCACCGATGCAACACCCAGCAGCCAAGCAGATGTGCCCAACCAACACCACCTAGACAGCACAAGGCCTCTTCACTCCGATCTATGACGTCATGTTACCTGGCCCGACTGCCATAGAATCTAATGGGGATGATCCCGAGTGGGCAACTGATTTTGACGTCACCGCTTTCATCATGCCAGCCTTCTCAATGGAAATTTCGGGCCAGGTAGCATGACGTCATGGATCGGAATAAACAGGCCATGTGCTATCTAGGTGGTGTTGGCCCTACCCGGTAAACTAGGCAAAGAAAGCTTCGCTTTATTGAGAAGTCATTGAATACAATCACCCGTTCTTGTAAGAGGTCTGGTGGTTAAGGCATTCCTGTGAGCCAAAATTATTTGCCCAGGTTTAAGGTCGGGGTTCACTTTTTTTATTACTAGAACATAGGTTCCGTGTTGAAGCTAATTATGTAGAATGCTGCTATTCAATGGGACCGTTATTTCTCTCTCCGCAGAAAATGGACACTCATTTGAACCAAGCCGGTGAGTGAGACCTTTATCTTGAATACTGATTTCACAACGCAATCGAAATAGGCGGTTTTGTTTAACGACAAATATGGTCAAGCAGCGAATGAATAATATTTGTGCGTCCGCTGCAGCGAGACGATGAAAATAGTAATGATGATTTGGGATTTCTTTTAATGAAAATAACGCGTACTAAACTTTCTGCAACTCCAGCGCCAGTAAAACCAGGCTTAGGAGTTAGGGTGACGTAAGCCTTTCAAATACCACCTGCATAGCCTTCTCGTTTCAGGTGTTCTTTGTGTTATGCTCAGTCGAAAATTATTATATTATGGGAACTCACATAAACATTACATAGATAAAAAGTGAAGCGGGCTAGTAATTGTGTTTTGTAAAGGTGGCCATTCCCACCCACTTAAACATGAGGTAAAGAAATCCCGGCAGGATCAAACTTGGTTGACGTCTTTGCAAGCAATATATAACCTGTTGCGCATTACGATAAGAGACGCACTGCAGTCATTGATGACCGCAATCCTCGGTCACCATGTTCGACCTTGTAGAGACAGCGGTATCGTTAATCAGCGTTAAAACGTGTTCATTCGCAAGGCATATGGCGTCCCTGACCTGACACGAACGTGCCACAGCGCAGCAGTAGGAGGTGATACGTGCCGCACATTTCTTATCATTGCCAACGAGGAGGCATCGTGGGAAAATAACCATCGGAATTTTTTATTTATTTATTTAGGTCATTTCTAATGAAAACTAGTGCCATATAGTGCCCCTAGAGAGGGAAGAGCCAAAGAAAGTTATCGCTTGAGAAAAAGAGACTGTGACATCCCAACAGATCACACGCACAGCACCAGCACGACAGATCAGAGTGCAGTTCCGTGGTTGAGATATATTCTAGTACAACTCCTTGAGCCTCACAACTAGTTAAAGCACGACCTTACGCAAACAATAAATGATTGAGTGCAGTTCGAGCAATATTAGGTTGGGGGAATATCCTCCGCCGCACGCACCAACAACTGTTGAACGCTGGGCATTTCAGCAGCAGGTGCTCAAGCGTTTCACTGCAGTGTCCACAAGTCGGGCACGAAGGACTCGGGCACGTTCTTGGCTATGAAGGCCGTGTGCTACATCAACGCACCCAATGCAATTTTCGCACTAGGGACCTGTTGCGGTGGGTTGAAAGCGCGGACAGTGATTGGTGCAGAGTAGGATCCCTTGGCGACATGTTCATCCGGGTGCGAACGCTGTAAGTTGCGGCATATGAGGCAGTCGAGTGTCGTCTAACTTGTATGATATGTTAAGGCTCAAGCCTCCAGAGCACCAGCTGCCTCGTTTCCTGAAATACCGATGTGCCACAGTGCTCACTGAAACGTCAGTGTTCTTCCGTTAGATGAGATTCGATGGGTGACCTTGAAAACTTAAAGCAAAAGAAGGGAGTTGATCACTGGACAAGGGACTCAGAGCACCGCTGCAGTCACTTAGGATCCCAGCCTTTGGCAATTCAGGACGTTAGATAATATACTTCAGCGCCATACTGATGTTGAAAAGTACGCAAGACGTCTTGGGCAAGCAAAGCGTTTGATTGTTTGGAACGTGGGAGAATTGTTCGAAGAGTCACTTGATGATCTTTCTACAGATGAGGCACCACTCGATATGCAACATTGATCAAAGACAAATCAATTGAATGCAGCATATGCCGTTCTCAGTGCTCTCACTTTACTATCAGAAGTTAGAATCTAGACGCAGAACTCGGTGGCTTTGTCTGTTTCACAAGTTCTGTAACTCGCAGCTCGGCAACTCTATCATCCGTCCAGCTTACCGCGAGTAATACGGCGTAAGCAATTTGAAAGCCATTAGTTACCCGCTTCACGACCGCACTTCAGTCAAACTTAGTTATTTTTTTGTGCGTATCTAAATGGGCTGGAATGACCTTCTACCTGACGGCGTGTACACGCACTAATCCCGCTTACTTCAAGCGCATCATTGAAGATTGTGATTAGCTGAAATCTACTACCTCGTGAAATACCTCTTCGATGCTGTATTTGAGGCGCTCAATGAATGAATGAATGAATGAATGAATGAATGAATGAATGAATGAATGAATGAATGAATGAATGAATGAATATTTGTGGTTATGTCTTTAAGCGCAGTTTCTGCCTCTTCCCACCCCTTTGCGGGTGCTGGCTGCTGTATTTCGCGATTGGCCGGTACTGAATATAGTGCAGACCGGCACTGGATTCATTCATTCGTAGGGTTCAACATTCCAAAACAGCTCTGGAGCAAGGAGACGTCGTTTTGGAGGCCTTAGAAATAATTTTGGCTACCCGGGTTTGTTTAGCGTATGCCTACGTCTAAGTAAACAAAATGAACTACACGTGCGTTCTTGCATTTCACCTTATCTAATAGTCAAAAGTTAATTAGGCAATTTTCACTAACCAGTGCCTCATTTAGCATGTCTCGCGCGGCCTCTAACGTTCGCAAACACTAAGATAACGGTTCATGAGAAGCCGCACTTCTAACATCGAAAAGGCTACATTGAAATACTACTTAGTCTTCGAATACGTTATATGAGTATTGCAGGTTGTGGCGAATTGGGGTCAAACGGAAGGATATACAACGGCAAGCCAATCTCTATAGCGAACATACCGTGGATGGTAAGTGAAACTTCTGTGCTTTATTATCGTTTCTATTCGTGAGATTTATACCCAGCGCACGCACTTGTACGAAAGGTTAGGGCAGGTAAACATGCTTTGAGGAAAAAAAAAGCAATAGCAAAATAAGCTGCGAACGATAGTGCTCGTCGTGTTTGCTTTTAATGCAAATGACAAATACTGAAGAAAACAGTGCACTACGGAATAGTGGCAATGTAGGAGGAGGAGACAAAGGGGGAGGAAAGACAGGGAGGTTAGCCAGTGTAAGTACCGGCTGGCTACCCTGTGCTGGGGAAAGGGGTAAAGGGAATAAAAGGAGAAAGAAGAAGAGGAAAAAAAATGGAAACGAGAAAATCCCGTAAGGTGGATGAAAGTACAGGAAAGGAGAAAAGAACGTTGTTGTCCATCCGACGGTAGCGCGATGTTCTATACAAATGAAACCTGACGTAATAGTTCTGCGGAAACCCGCAAGGTGGGGAGAAGTAATTCATAAAGGGAAAATCAGACATCCACCTGTTCGCGGCAATTGCTACAAAGGAATACGGTTTCGTCGAAAGAAAAGCCTCACAGTTGAGGAAAAATACGTCCTGGTCCGGGACTCGAACGCGGGACCACCGCCTTTCCGTATGGATTTCCTTGAGGAACCCGTGTGGGTTTCCTTTGTAGCGATTGCTACGAACAGGTGGATGTCTGATTTTCTTCTTTACAAATGAAACCTATACAGATTTCCTAGAGACAAAGCTTTGCAGCTGAAGAAATATTCACCCTGGCCTGAGGTTCGTACCCGCGATCAAAGCCTTCCCGGGCGGTCGCTCTACCATCTGAACTAACGGTGAGGCTAGCAGACCGCATAGAGAGGGTAAATTAGTTGAAACCTCGAAGCACTAGGGCACTGACCATGACACATCAGTTCCCCGGAATCACACAATACAAAAGCTCATGAAAGTGGGCGAGAATTGTCATCCACCTCACTGTAGCACGTAGCTACAAAGGAAACCAGCACAGGTTGCTCAGTGACCTGCGAGCTTCGTCCTCCAGTAGGGCAGATGCCATTTTTTCCCCTTCGTAGCCACGTAGCGGTATTGAAGCTGTGAAATTCACAGAATCCTCTATATAACAAACTCATGTCGTTGTTTACATCTCGCTTAAATGAACACCTCACAAAAGCACGCGTAGCCACTTTACTAGGCGGGCACTGATTATGTTTTCATTCACACCTTTCACCTGACCTACCATGGCTTTCGACGTACTATGAACCAAAATACAGTGAAGAGAGAAAAAAATATTGAAAATTCCCGGTATTAAGAGTCGCATAACACCCTCCTTATACCCCCTGTGTATTAAATTGCGCTTTGCTTTCAATCCTTCTTCATAAATATTTCCGAAGCAACCAGGTTGAATATTCGCTCCGGGTATGAAGTCAGATGCATGCATTGGTGTGCGGAAGTGGCTCAGGGAAGTTCTTGCCAAAAGTTTTCAAGAAAATTGATGTGAATGTGATGTAGACTGTTTTGATCTGTTTTTTTGTGATCAAGACTGTTCGTGAATGTCATTTAGACTGTCTCTACGGAAGGCGTAACGCTCCCATCGAATGCGTTACGAATGCGGCGATACACAACATGAAAATCGAGGATGCAGGCTGAACATGCATGCTCATCACAACATGTGACGCTATAATCTCTGTTTAGGCAAAAAAAATGTTTTTTTTACAAAAAAAAGGTAAAGGAAAAACGCGGAGGCGGTTTCTTTTTCGACTTTCATGGCGATGTTAGCTTCAGCATCTAACCGCCATGTTTAGACAAAGCAGTGTTTGGACTGTAAACGTGCCACAAAACAACGCCTAAGACAGTCGCAAATTTACTTGGCCGTAAGTCCTCCCGAAAAGCCTCAACGAAGGAATAATCCAAGTAAATATTTAAGAAACGTATCCATTTGGTGCTAAAAATAACATGGATTTACTGGATTATAAGGCGCAATCTTCAAAAAAAATTCACGAAAATGTGACATGCACGTTAGAACAAAGCACCAAACCAAAATTGCACCAGTCAGATTCGAAATTCGACCCCCCCCCCGTTTTTCCGACCTCCTAATCTCAGATTGAAATGTCCAATCTCGAAGTTCGGGCTTCTCAGCAGTGGGGGTGCCATATGTTTATCATGGCCTTAAAAAATTGCGATGTTCCAATGCAATCCATCGTTTTACAAAGACGTTAATCGTATTTGTTTTTTACTTTTGTGCGTGATAAATCGGGTGAGCGTTAGAATAAAGTTACAACTGTATACACGAGTGATCCACAACGGTACAATAAAACTGGAGCCACGTTTTGACAGGGTGACTTTTCTTTGTCGGCGAAAGAACAGCCACTTAGACAGGAGGTATATGTCATGCTTATGATCGGTGGTCGGCAAAACATAAGGGGACTTGCGTTGTGCCACTAAATATGGCTCGCTGAAACGCATTAAACGCTTTATTCGTATTGCTCTCAAATTTGCGGTGTCAAGGGGAACTACCAATATTATTAGAAATGAAAGGTGTGTACTACAGTTATTATCGAACGGAAGAGGGTTCCACAGTCTTGAGCCATCATAGCACTCCTGCAGGGCATATACGTAGGTTTTTGTATTTGCGCATGGGTTCCATGAAAAATCAAATTGCCGCTTTTGTGACAGCTCTATGCGTTTCATTTGTGTTGCCCCTAACATCCTGTTTGTTCAGGTCGGTTGATTCAGAAGTAATTCTTATTGTCGTCTTACTTACAATGAACAAATAAATCACGAAATCTTCTGATCGTCGGAATCGCTAAAGCTTAGGTCGGCAGAACGAACGGAACTGACTGGCTTATTGAATAAAGGGAAAATCAGACATCCAACCATTCCTAGCAATTGCTGTGCAATTACTTCTACAATTCGCAATTACTTTTACTAGCAATTACTTGTACGTCAACTACTACGTGGAACTGACTTAAGCTCACTGATAAAAAATCATTTCTTTTGCTTAGGAATTACTCCGACTCAAAGTGCTACCCAACCGGCGCTGAGGGTCATCAGATGTTTACTAAACTGAGAGCACTCGGGCTGAGGCTCGCTAAATCTACACTAAGCCAGGTTCACTCTTACCAGAATCAGACACAAGTAGGCCCATTGAGACTCACGAGCTTTCACTAGGGCTTACTGAGATTCACAAAATTACGGATGAATTCATCCTAACGGATACATGGGATCAGACTCCTTTGAAATTTGTGGAGTTGTAGACTTACTCATATGATTAGAACTCACAGGCTTACAACTCGCGCAAATCGCCAGCCCACTAAAGTGA
Organism: Dermacentor albipictus; assembly: GCF_038994185.2. Taxonomy (NCBI): domain Eukaryota; kingdom Metazoa; phylum Arthropoda; class Arachnida; order Ixodida; family Ixodidae; genus Dermacentor; species Dermacentor albipictus. The sequence goes on from NC_091830.1 coordinate 52,225,661, forward strand.
TCGCTGAAGAAGAGTTCTCTTCAGGATCGCTTTCACACTTACGATTACAGGCATGCACTGCCGCGCATCGACTTTCCCAGCCTTCTACTCGCACTAACACGTACTCGTTCTTGCTCATAATAACGTCCATTCACCTTCACCAGCGCTCACTAATAATCAAACCAGGTTGTCAAAATTAAAATAAAAATATCCGAGGACACCTAAGCACTTATGAGTTGTGAATGCAAAAACATTATTGTCCAATTGAATGCCGCTGATGCCCCCTCCTCTCACACAACACCTGCGGCTCTATAGCAGCTTAGCAGATGTTCCCTTTCGACCGCTCTGCCAGGCTCTGCTCCGTCGAGGCGTGTTCAGAGACAGAGCGAGGATGACGTGACGTCACGGTGATCCCCTCTCCCCTCACACAATACCTGGCGGGCTAAAACGCCGTAGCAGATGTTCCCTTTCGACCGCTCTGCCAGGCTCTGCTCCGTCGAGGCGTGTTCAGAGACAGAGCGAGGATGACGTGACGTCACGGTGATCCCCTCTCCCCTCACACAATACCTGGCGGGCTAAAACGCCGTAGCAGATGTTCCCTTTCGACCGCTCTGCCAGGCTCTGCTCCGTCGAGGCGCGTTCAGAGACAGAGCGAGGATGACGTGACGTCACGGTGATCCCCTCTCCCCTCACACAATACCTGGCGGGCTAAAACGCCGTAGCAGATGTTCCCTTTCGACCGCTCTGCCAGGCTCTGCTCCGTCGAGGCGCGTTCAGAGACAGAGCGAGGATGACGTGACGTCACGATGATCCCCTCTCCCCTCGCACAATACCTGGCGGGCTAAAACGCCGTAGCAGATGTTCCCTTTCGCCCGCTCTGCCAGGCTCTGCTCCGTCGAGGCGTGTTCAGAGACAGAGCGAGGATGACGTGACGTCACGGTGATCCCCTCTCCCCTCACACAATACCTGGCGGGCTAAAACGCCGTAGCAGATGTTCCCTTTCGACCGCTCTGCCAGGCTCTGCTCCGTCGAGGCGTGTTCAGAGACAGAGCGAGGATGACGTGACGTCACGGTGATCCCCTCTCCCCTCACACAATACCTGGCGGGCTAAAACTCCGTAGCAGATGTTCCCTTTCGACCGCTCTGCCAGGCTCTGCTCCGTCGAGGCGTGTTCAGAGACAGAGCGAGGATGACGTGACGTCACGGTGATCCCGTCTCCCTTCACACAATACCTGGCGGGCTAAAACGCCGTAGCAGATGTTCCATTTCGACCGCTCTGCCAGGCTCTGCTCCGTCGAGGCGTGTTCAGAGACAGAGCGAGGATGACGTGACGTCACGGTGATCCCCTCACACAATACATGGCGGGCTAAAACGCCGTAGCAGATGTTCCCTTTCGACCGCTCTGTCAGGCTCTGCTCCGTCGAGGCGTGTTCAGAGACAGAGCGAGGATGACGTGACGTCATGGTGATCCCCTCTACCCTCACACAATACCTGGCGGGCTAAAACGCCGTAGCAGATGTTCCCTTTTGACCGCTCTGCCAGGCTCTCCTCCGTCGAGGAGTCTTGAGAGTCAGACCGAAGACGACGTGACGTCAAGGCGATCCTCTCTCACCTCAGACAATACCTGGTGAGCTATAGCGCCGTAGCAGGTGTTGCCTTTCGACCGCTCTGCCAGGCTCAGCTCCGTCGAGGAATGTTGAGAGACAGAGCGAGGATGACGTTGCGTCAAGGCGATCCCCTCTCCCCTCACACAACACCTGACGACCTATAGCGCCGTAGCAGGCGTTCCTTTGTCCTGTGTAGCAGGTGAATATGCGTCGTTAAAAAACTACACATATTCGGTGCTTTCATGGCACAGCTCGTTAAAGCGTTGGCGTTATAGATACTAAATCAAAAGGCGGCACGTGCCTAGTGCAATTGTGGCGCAGCCTGCTAAAGCTAAAGTTTTGATGTTGAAGGTGCCGAGTAGTACGGTGGTGCCCACAGCGGATATTTTCGGTGCGAAATTCATGGCATTCTCGATAATTTCTGCACCAACGGATGCATAAGGAATAAAGGAACCCACGGATACCAAGCCTTTTCAAAGGTGGATGGCATTTTCGTCGGTTTTTCGAGCTGCTTTTCTTCCGTGACGCAGTGCTCCCCTCAGTCTGATGGCAAGGCCAAACCAGCGTTCGCAGGGCCGGATTAGTCCCGCCTCGTTATGACAGAGGGAATGGTTGTTGTAATGAAAGGAGACGATCTTCCTCCGAAACAATTTGGTGCGAAGAACGCTGCAGCTCCGTTGCTGTCAAGAAAAACGCCCTGCGCGCCTCTCGTTGCGACAGCCCCTGCGAAGTAAGTAGCGAGGGGCACCGCGAGCGTCTCAATGGCAGCAGGAGGCCCATTAGCCTAAAGCACAAGATCATCAAGTCATCGCGAATGCCTCAGCTCTGGAAAGAACACTGGCAGATTATCACCCGCGCATGGGGTGATCTGGATGTTCAGAAGACGGGCTCCGCTCGGCTTGTTCGGGCCGTCGCCGCCGCGGCAGCACTCGCGTCCGAGCAAGCTAGCCACGACATCATCTGCGCCAACGCAACAGAAAATATTATCGCCCTCAGCACCGCGTCTCGCAATAACGCAGATGCTTATCTAAAAATGAATTGCATCATCCTGGGAATCAAACAGTACGAACTCAGCACTTACGAAGCCACGCTGCACGCCCCGTGAAAGGGTGTCATACGTCAGATTGATGTGTTTGAGGGCCATGCCGACCTGGACAGAAGCATTCTCAACGAGAGAAATCCCTTAGCACTTGTAGCCAAGCGAATAAACAATAGCGAAACGGTAGTCATCGTTTTCGACAGCTACAAGGTTCCTAAATTCGTTTTCTACGGCTCGGCGATAGTCAAGTGCTGCTTGTATCTCAGGGAACACGACTGCTGCTATGCCTGCATTAGACTAGGCCACAGAGCCGATGTCTGCCCGACGCCGGAGGACAAACTATGCAGGAAATTTGGCGACAAAACCCCGATGACAACCACACCTGCTCGCCTACTTGCAGCCTCTGCGGGGGCCCGCACGCCACAGCGGACAGCATTTGCAAGCAAAGATTCCAAATTCCGTACATCGTTAGACGGAGGAGAAGGGAAATAAATGTGGAATACAGGAATCAAGACCCGTCACCAGCACAGACAAGCGCCGGCAGCGAACCGGCTAGACCTTCGAGCAGGTGCTCCCGCTCGAGAAGCCGCTCGAGGTCCAGGAGCCGTTCCCGGTCCAAGTCCATGAGCCGTTCTAGGTCCTGGTCCCGGGGCGGCTCCATATCGAGAAGCCCCCCCCCCCCCCCCCCCGGGGCCCACGGAACAGGGTCCGGTTAGAGAAGCCAGCCGGTCGCGGGAAACAAGGCGCCACCTGGGCAGACAGGCTGCAAAGTGGAGGGAGAACTGCCGCAAGGGTAACGAGAAGTGTGGCGCCAGAGAATGGTTCGTGTGAAATAGCTCAGCTAAGGAAAGAAAATGCCGAGATGCGCAGTACAATCGAGTTAATGCGAGCCGAAATAGTGGAGCTCAGAAAGGCTAATCAACGTCACCACATTCCAGTCCCTAGTTCAACCCCCTAGGTGACCTCCTCTCCCGGACCCCCTTGGGGACGTCACCCCGTTCCAGTCCCTTGTTGAACCTCCTCGGGGATCCCTTCTCCCCAAGCCGCAGACGTTCCCAAGGTCGTGGATGCGAGCCACTCGGGCAACCCAGCCAAAAGAAAGGTCGTTCCCAACATGCCAGAAAAAGTACAGGCTAAAGCCAAGTCCGAGGTAAGAGAAATGTTGAATTCCAGCTGCTTGGAGATCAAGAAGTTAACGACCGACTATCTGCAGTGGATCAGCGACTCTTGGCCGTGGATCAGAAGTTAGACGCGCAAAACATCAAAATTCAATGCTTAGAAAAAATAATGCCAGAGATAGAGTCCAAGGTGCAGGAAATGTACATCGGGACGTCGACCCGCGTACGTCCCGTTTACTTCCAGGATGGCGAGTCGGTACCTACGCCGCCACCACTCGACATCCCCGGACCGAATAATAGAACCGTCTTCCTCGAGACCCTAGTAGCGATGCCTGAAGGCGCTCTGTACAGCAAGGTCGGGGCCACACACCCAATTTAGGATTTGGCAGTGGAACTGTAGGGCACTCCACCATAAAAGATGCGCCCTTCAGCAGTTTGTTCGCACTCACAAAGAAAAACCACATGTTATATTATTGCAAGAAACGATGACTGGTCAGGTTTCACTCTAGGGAGACAAAGCTCTTGGTCTCCGTGGGCTCAGCAGAGGAATCTACACATTAGTCAGCAGCAAGTTCACTTTCGTCGCACACGATCTAGGGGTCTGTCCTAGCAAGACGGAGATCTCTCTCGTAAAAGTCATCTCAAGTCAATCCAACATCTCCGGCATTTTTATACGTAACGAATATAGCAGCCCGAGGGCAATGAAACTCGCCGGAAACTCTTCACTGGTTGTGGCCGGCGATTTCAACTCCCCCTTTTACGCGTAGAGCTACACGCACGACACGGTCAAAGGCAGAAGCCTGTGGCAGGAGGCGGGAGATGCGGGACTCTCTCTATTGACACACCCAGCCTTTCCCACCAGACGCGGCACCTCCTCGACCATGGACTCTGTCCCAGATCTCGAGTTTGTTAAAAATGCTGACTCAGCAGTGTGGTCGAATCTGCTCATAGACCTCGGTATCGATAACTACATCGCGGCGACCAGCTCACTAATGGAGCAGAAATGAAAGAAGGCCTTCTCGGTCCCTCACAGGGACAAATACCGTGAGGTTCCCAAGGCCAGCGCCACCCGTGGAGAAAAGTCGGAGAGTCTGATCCAGTGGTGCGTACTAATTCTGCAAAATGTCTGCTCCACCACCGAAACAATAGAGACGGATGTACATACAGACAAAAAGAATAGCAGGCTAGCACACTTTCTCGAGGCCAAGCAATCACTTCTCGAGAGGTGGAAAAGCCAGCGCTTGAATCGCAAGCTCAGAAAAAAGATAGCCGAGATCAACAAGCAGATCGACGAGCACTGCCAAGACCTGTCTAGGCAGCAATGGGACGATATTAGCAATTCAATCGACGGGCCCATACGCACGGGAGGCAAGTGGAATATTCTCAAACACTTGCTCGACGACTCAGGCACCAAGTCAAACCAGAGAAGTGTCCTCGCTTAAGCGCTCCACGAAGCCAAGAAGTCCTCTTCGGAAAAGGGCGTACTGGAGATGCTAGCTTAGAAGTACCTGCCGCTCAAAACTGTGGCCGATGGGGCGGCATACCCAGTACACAAAGGGAAGCCTAACACCGCGCTGGACGAGCTTTTGAAAGTCAGTGGAATCCGCCGCCCCCTACACGACCTCAATGGTACGTCAGCACGCGGCTCGGATCACATTAACAACGAGGCTTTCAGAAACGTAGAGGACGCATCGATCGAGTCTCTCACAGATGAGATAAATCGGATTTGGGAGGATGGAATTCTACCCGAAAAATGGAAGTTGGGGAAGATCATGCTAATCTCAAAGCCCAGTAAACCGCCTAGCTTGCACAACCTCCACCCAGTCTCACTGATGTCATGTGTAGGGAAGGTGGCCGAGCACGCTGTCCATAAGAGAATTGCCGAGTATATTGAGACCAACGACCTTTTCCCTTACAACATGATAGGTGTCAGGCCAGGCCTCTCAACCCAGGACACCACGAAGCGTATTAAGATCCAAATCCTGGAACGCTGCACTCGAGACGCGAGAGCCACCCTTGGTTTGGTCCTGCAGAAGGCCTTTGATAAGATCTGTCACGAGTTCGTTCTCGACGCCATCTCAGAACTCGACCTAGGCTCGTTCTTGCATGCCTTCGTCAGTTCGTTCTTGAGCAAAGGATGTGCCATCCTCAAGGCTGGAGATTTAGCCGGAGAAAATGGAGCTAAGTAGAAGAGGCAGCCGCCCCCCCCCCCCCCCCGTGGAGGTCAGCCATCTCACCGTTCCTCTTCAACATATCAATGGTCGACCTCTCAAGATACCTAGGCAAGGTCGAGGGCATCGGTCCCACAATCTACGCGGACGACATCACTGTCTGGTGCACGGGTGGCAGTGACCGACAAGTCGAAGCCGCTCTCCAGGAAGCTGTCGACACTACAGAGTGCTTTCTAACTTACACGGGACTCCGGTGCTCCCCAAAGACTAGACTCCTCAAGACTCCCCAACTAGAAAGGGCCGCTAGCCACAGAACTGGAAACTCCCCACAGAAATCGACAATATTCTCTACACCAAGTGCAGAGATCCCATTCCCAAAGTCGCGTCCATTCGAATCATGGGAATGACACTCGAAGGGACAGGCACAAATAGCATCACCATTCCCAAAATAGCAAAGAAGATGGATAGCATCATCAGTCTAATCAAGCGTTTAGCTAACAGAAGGAGAGGCCTGAGCGAAGAGAATCTTATACGGCTAGTCCACGCTTTCTCGTTATGCCATTCCACGTGCGTAGCGGCCATGCACGTCTGGAAGAGGGCCGAGTGAGACAAGGTAAATGCCATGATAATGAGTGGGATCAAGAGCGCGCTCGGACTACCAAACTACACACGCACCGACCAACTCCTGCAGTTGGGTATTCATAATACCCTGCAAGAAATTGCAGAAGCACAAGAAGGGGCCCAGATTCTCAGGCTCTCTCGCACCAGGGCGGGCAGACGACTCCTAACAGAGATGGCCGTCCCCCAGGTCACTGTCGAAGACGCCTACCAGGGCCTTCCGAAAGAGCACAAACATAACATCATCATATCGCCCACCCCACGCAGTACGCATCCCCAGCGCGACGTAGAAAGAAGGAAGGCCAGGGCGATGGCTCTCCTACGCCACGTGACAGAACTCCCTGGCGGCTGCTGCTTCATTGACGCGGCCCAGTATGTCAACAGCAACAATATCATGGTGTGTCGATCAACCACAGGGGTTCGACCGTTAACGCCGCTTCGGTACGAAGCACGTCGTCGCGTGCGGCCGAGCAAGTGGCCATTGCCTTGGCCCTCCTGGACGATAAACATGCCAATAACTTTAGCGACTCCAGGGCAGCCATCCGAGCCTTCAGAGTTGGCGCCGTGTGTAAGGAAGACTGTCACATCCTCGACGGCAAAAGCATCGCCAAATCACTGAGGACAAGTGGCTCTCCGCTATCAAGAGCCCCAATGCCGGGGTGCAACTATGGGCTGTCCAGAAGGCCCATAATGCGGCGACCGGTAATTGTTGACTGTCCCAACGTGGGAGCGGCCCTCAGCGTGCTGAGTAGCCTACCTTAGGACATTCAATAATGTTTTGCCTCCATCCAACCATGCTAAAGCATCGGGTTGCTGTCCTTCAGGAACCATGGTGATGAGAGCTCGACACCGCCCAGCATCGGATAAAATTAAGGATCTGTCTGGTCGTTGTACGCAGAGCAGCACATTCCCATTAGCACAAGCCTATTAACGCAAGTTGGCATGAAATACGGCACACACCTACTGGTGATCCAAATTGACATAAAAGATATTCATTGAAGAGTACGCACAGATCGAGTGGCACATAATCAGTGCTCCAAGGTGGCGTCAATATGTCTTATTATACAGCGGCATCTATCCAGTAACGCGTCTACATTGACCCATGGAAGCATGAAAGTGGTTCGTTGAAGAGCGTCACATATGTGCCGCTCTTCATGTGTACTTAATGTGTACATATATATGTACACATTACCACATGCTCATTTACAAAAGTGGGTCCGATGGCTGGTTTTGAACCGTGTTCCCTCAGCACAGCAACACAATAAGATAACCATTTTGCCATGAACTACTCAGTAAACCAGATAAGTGGAAACGCGGTTAGAGACAAACACACATTGCCCCGTGAAGTACCTGAATCACGCTCAGAATGATAATGCAATAAAATCGAAAAAAATTATGTAACACCAATAAATCAGTGAATGTTCACTCGATTATGTAAGCTTCTGCTCAAACTCTGCGACATGCTCGCGAAGATTGCAGCGGGAGAGAAGTAGCACGTTCCGTGAATTCAGCGTGAAAATCCCAATGTAACAAGATGGCCAATGTTACTATAATACACTAGAGCAGTGGTGCAAATCCGAAAATACTGAATTACTCAGGCCCGGCTCGCCTCACAACCTCGAAAGAAAGCACTGGACACCGAGCATTTCAAGGTCCGCCCTTTTCTCACAGGTGGAACAAAAGTGCCAACCCCAATTCAAATTTACTCAAGTGTAGATGCGCATGCAGCACGGCCAGCGCGCACCCGCTATATCGACATCGACATCAGTCGCACTGCACCCGAGTGCCACATCCGCACTAGGCAACAGCCCCGAAGTCATGTTTAAGCAGGATGCGGGTATGGTACGGAAAAGAAAGATTGAGCGAGCGCCGAGAACAAATAACTGAATAGATACCGCTCTGCATTGGGCGTTGATATCGCCTGCTTCTCGTGACGCCGCCGGAGCCATAGGTGCTGGCCTTGTGTTACCTTCATCGCAAAGCGGTAGGGGAAAGCGAAAGCTACGCTCTACTGGCACCGAATGCGTCACCCTCTCTAGCGAAGCTTCCCACATTTCCCTTCCAAACTGCCTGTTTCGTGCAGCAGAGGCGCGAAGAGCGGACACGGCTTTAGGAGGGAAATGGGAAGCAAGGGACATATAGGAGGTGGATGTATGGCGCCGTACATCGAGACTTAACGGCGGTGGGGCTTGATTTGCCCGCGGTGCGACGGCTTCGGACTGGTACCATGCAGGGGCGTGTGTGTCGAATGCGTGTGTGCGCGTGAGGGAAAGAGGAAGTGCGATTACCCTGAAGATGCAACGTAGATCCAAGTGTAGTGCTGCCAACGACACATCAACCACATGTTTCTATGCGAGGTTCTTTTCTTTCCTGTGTATACAATCGTTCGAAGCATGGCGCGCACCACTTTGTGAAACGTTTCAGGTTGCCGTAGTCTCCACAATTTGGGCAATGTCTTCTTCCCCCTCGAAATTGACATTACGGGGGAAAATAATCAGAATTCACTCAGACTCACTCAGAAATGTAATTGTTGCTTATTGCATTTTCTCATCCGGGTTCAACTGGAGTCAGACTCACCAGAATTCTTTTCAGCGGGACTCACTAAGCCCTGAACTCACGAGTCTGCTTGAATCTGAATGGGAGGAGGGAAAGAGATAAGGAGAAGGCAGGGAGGTTAACCAGAATAACGTCCGGTTTGCTACCCTACACCGGGGGAATGGGAAAGGGGAAAACAAAGATAACAGGGAAAGAGAGGAGGGAAGGAAAGAAGGAAATTGCGGTGAGTTCGCTGACGTGTGTGGCCTTACAGAAATTGCATGAATAGTCACAGATGGTCGCACAAGCCCGTCGTCCTTAAGTAGCACAAAAGTGCCTTCACCGCTTTATGGGCCGACGGGTGATGGGGGCGGTGTTCCAACAGCACCTGCACAGAAAGCGGCCGATTGTCCAGTTTTAACGCGATAGCGTTAAGGAGCTCGTGTCGCAGAAAAGCCGGTGTCGTCAGCGTCGGTGTCGGCGGCGGTGTCGGCGTTTGCGGCGTTGACCGTGAGCGATAAATCATGGCAGGCGCTTCATAAATAAAAAGCAACTTCCAAGATTGGCCCGGTGGGAATCGAACGAGGGTCTCCGGAGTGTGAGACGGAGACGCTACCACTCAGCCACGAGTTCGATGCTTCCAAGCGGTGCAAACGCGCCTCTAGTGAATGCGGTGTTGCCTTCGAAACGAACCGTGGAAAGTTATACTGCGGTGTATATCGGTAATTATGAACATGTAACGTACAGAAGTCACAATTACACGAGTTGCGAAGTGCGTTCCCGCTGCATTTCTTCTGCGCTTCCCGCACACGCAGAGCCATCTTGCGGCAAACACAGAAGACCCCCTCCTCTCAATGTACGGCGCTGCCCCGACAGGAGGCGCGCCGCGCCCGCATTGGGACCGCTGCCAGGCGCGTCGCGGGACTCCCTCTCCCCTGACGACGCTTCGCCGTGCTCCCGGGAATCAAGCGCCGTTCCTTTCTTTAGATTACTATCTATCTATCTCTCTGCCCGTGCCGATCACGACGTTTGGCTGGCATAGATCGTTTCCCCTCCGAGACGCCGAGTTCTTTGGTTCGTTCCGTTCGCTAAGGCGCACGTTTCGTTGCCGCGCCGAACGCTGCGTTGCTCGACGCTCACCGCGTGATAGGTGGGCGCTAAGTCCGAAGCGGGGCGCATCGTAAGTGATCGCTGTGCCGTAGCGCATTGTCTTATACCCCTTGGCGGGTCGACGGGAAAGCTGTCGCATCCCACTCTTGAAGGCGAAGCTTAAGCGTCTTCCAATTTTTTGAAAAGCTTTGGCAAGTTCTTGTCTCTCAGGGGTGTATCGTGGACAGTGGCACAGCAGGTGGTCGATGTTTTCTTCGGTGCCACAGACCTCGCATGCTGAGCTGTGAGTCATTGCAATTAATGTAGAGTATGCCTTTGTGAACGCAACTCCTAACCAAAGGCGACAGAGAAGCCTAGCTTCACGTCGAGGAAGTCCGAGTGGAGGTCGGAGTTGCAGGGAGGGGTTTAGGCGATGCAGTCGTGTAAGTCGCAAGTTTGGCGAGTTCCACTCGGTCAGTGTGAGACTGCTTGCCAGGTGTCGAAGCTGCATTGCGGCGTCTGTCCTCGAAAGCGGAATCGGAACGCTGTGCTCTTCACGATGTGCTGTGCGAGCAGCGTTATCGGGGCAATCATTGCCACTGATTCCACAATGGCCAAGTACCCATTGAAAAACGACCTCGTGACCTTTTTGTTGGACATGATGGTAAAGTTTTGCGATTGCATATGTCAATTGGTCATGGCATCCATGTCGGAGAACTGACTGCGTGCACTGTAATGCTGGTTTTGAATCACAGAACACAGCCCATTTTCTAGCTCTTTCACATTCGATGAATTCCAGTGCTCGACGCAGGGCCGTTAGTTCTGCCGCCGTTGAGGTCGTGACATGCGATGTCTTGAAGCGTAGTGTCATTCCTCGCGTTGGTATAACCATGGCACCACCAGAACTGCACGACGTAGTCGATCCATCGGTATATTGAATCTGAATGAGTCAACTCATGAGTGAGTTTTGCCGTCCCACGGGCTAATAGATGATGTCTGAAAAGTCATACGATGCGTCAGTGTTTCTTAAACTAAGCTACAGGTGCCTTCTACAACCCTAGAAATTAGTTAATCGCAGAAATGAGAGAATAACAATCCCTTAACACCAAGAAGAAAAGGCAAGTAGGCAGTTAATCATGGTCACGTTCGGTTGGCTACCCTACTCGTGAGGAGATAAGGTGAGAAGGAGAGTCGGGGGGCGCACGCCCGCACATGAATGTTCACCCACGTACAGTCACAAACGGTCGACAACTACCCATTTCTATTCAAGACGCTCATTAACATCTTGTTAGCCTCTTGAATGCGCACC